>NC_009189.1:235139-320139 GCF_000149385.1 Cryptococcus deneoformans B-3501A
CCATCTCCCACCACCCCCACCATACGCATTGTCGTCCTCGTTCAGCCATGGATCCTGGGCCAACAGGGGAGAAGAAGCAGACAGGTCCACATCCGACATTTGCGCCGCATGCCTCGCGCCAGCCGGCATCGGCAGATGCGGCTGACGATACCCCCTCGCACTCGCATTCCCTCTCGCGCTCGGCTGCCTAGCTATAAACTGCTCGGACCGGTCGTTAGTCGATAACAGCCGGTCCGTCGACGGGTTATCCAAAGGCAACAATGGTAAACTCGCAGGCGCCAGGGAGGGAGAATCCGTAAGCGGCAACAATGGGTAATGCCTGTAGGCTTCTTCGTAATTCGGCGCGGTGGAAGAAGCGTATTCCGATTTGGAGAGGATATCCGTCGATGCGATCGATTTCGCATCCCAGTCCGCTTGGTGCGCTTCGTCCGCCGGTCCATCGCGCGAAGGATCGTACTCGAGGTTTTCCTGAAAAAATCAAAATCAAAATCAAAAACTGGACCACACAAAAGACCTCTCAAACTCACCTCGCGCACAGCCTTGATCTTCACCCCATCGCCCTCGTGTTTGCCCGCAAACCACGGATACGCACTCAACACCTCCCTCGCCAACGACTCTTGACTCTTGTGCACCATCACGGTGAACAGCTTGTTATGCTGCAACGCGGGGTGTAAAAACCGGTTTTCCACCTCGGACTGCTTCGTCGGCTTCTCCGACATGCTATACATTTTTTCTTGCTCCAGTTCTTCCGGAGAGGCTTCATAGTACCGGAACTGACGCTCGGCAGTGCGCGAAATGTAGATTTTGAAGGCGATGATGAGCAATAGCGGAGGCGCGGCGGCCACACAGTCGATCCATCGGTCGCGAATAAGACCGGTGGCTATATATAAAAAGCAGTCAGCTCGGTACTATCACCCCGGAAGAGCGAAAACAACTCACTCAGCACCATCAAGAGCTGCATCAATACACAGCATGCCAAAAGTCGATTGACATACACGTTCCACATCCTACCCCCACTCTCCGCTCGGGAAATGTACACATACAGCAGCTGGTACTTGTACTGTCTCCATTGTCAGCCCTCACACCTTTTTTTCTTTTCGGAAAATGCACTTACGACGACGGAAGAGAACCAAAAGACACAACATGCACCCATAGCCACCAAAGGCGCAAGGGGAGCGTAAATCAATCCAACGGCGGTGATGAACAACAAGTTGACAATGACTAGAAAAGCCAACCCATACGCAATCAGTCCAATCCCTTTTTTTTTTTCTTTCGTTCCACGACTCACCAATGGCATATTCAAAATACGGCGGCTTGGTCATCTCCCTGATATCGCGAGGGGTATGAGAAAACATGAATCTTCGGATAGATACCATGGCCAACTTGATCAACTGGATCAATTCGAAAATGACCAAGAAGCCTCGAAGCGGCAGCCACGTCAACCAATCTTTTTTTCATTATCCAAGTTTATCAGCTTTTTCTCAAATCATCCGAAAAAAAAAAAAGGTTTGGTTTTAAACATACAAGTACTCTGCTGGACATATGTCCCCTGAATCTGATCCGGGATATCCTCAAACCCTTTCAAGATCGTGCCCACACTCTGGTGTCCACCGACTTGCACCACGATCCTCGCTATGGCGGTGTATACCACCCCAAGAAGAGAGAAAATGACCAAGTTGGAAATGATCATGAAGAAAAAATATCGAGCGGTCACCGCACGGTCCAGACGGGAACGTGTGGGCGCTCCTTGGTACTTGGAGATCTTGCGGATGATGATAGGGAGAAGGTAGCCAAAGAGGGCAGAGACAACGGATGGGAGGATACCAGAGACCATGGAGAACTGTTCATTGAGTAAATATATAATTACAACAAATTTTTTTTAAAAAAAAAAACTCACAGTCCACTGGCCCCAGCTACCAGCATCTTTCCAATCCGCAAGGAATGTAACATAGACCGTCAATGAACTCAAGTTTGCAAGCAACGAAACTACAAGCAACTACGTATCTGTCAGCGGGCCCTGGTCCGGAAAAAGCTAAAATCTTTTCCATCACTTACAGGCAAGGTGTTGAAGAAGCAGACGATTCCAATGATGATAAATCCAAACGTATTTTTCGATCCCAACTCTGCGGGCTCCTTTGAGATATTCTCCCAAACAATATCATGGGGCATTGGCGCCAGCTGCAGCTCGGCCCCAAACAACTCCTTGAGCTTGCCCCTATGCGTCCTCGCAATCCTATGCGCTTCGGCAATCGTCTTGAATGTCACAAATCCATAATTCTCGCCCTCGACTCGGTTGACGACCTTGTTACCCTTTTTGCGAGCGTGACGTTCTTTGCGGAGAAGAGAGTCGATAGCCTGTCGCTTGGCGTCAATTCGGTCACGGAGAAACTTGATTTCCTTGGCGTGGTAGTCAATCGCGTCTTTTTTCACACCTCCGAACAATCCAAGAAAACCGCCTTTTCTAATCATAGGTCTCTTCTTTGCCATCTCCCCACCTTTCAAATACTTTACAAGATGCTTCTCGAGCTCTTGAACAGCTTCATTATGATCGTCGACCATTTTTGGGAAATCCTCAAGTCTTCGACCAATGCAAGTACAATCGATAGAAGGACCGATCTTGATACCATCTACCTTGAGAAGACCCATAAGAGACAGTAAACCGGCGTCACTGCGGAAATCTTTGCGGACATGGGTGACCTGCAACAACGAGTTTAGAATTGTCACTGAACAAGTAATCTCAACGTACCATGAGTGTTCGAGAGTAGATCTTGGTCTGATATGCAGGAGATCTAAACCATCCTTTTCTCAATCGAACCTACGAGGCGGTCAGAAATGACAAGCGGCCGACAATTTATTTGACAGACCATTGCTTTCCAATTGAACCAGACTACAAACAAGCCGTAGTCAGCAACTGCAACATTTTCATTCTGCTCTTTTTTTAAAAACTGCTCACTAAAGTACATCGCCACAATATCTGCTAAATGTCAGCGAATGGACCTTCTCTTGCAGCGCGGAGAACTCACTGATGACATAGCTGGCTGCCAGCGCCGGCCACATCCAATTTCCCGATACATTCTGAATGGTTAAAAGACTCAGCGCATTCCTGTCGCTGCTATTAACGTATTTGAGGTTATAGACGATATCGATGACGAGCAAAGCGACCACAATGATCGAGGTGATTGTAAAAATGTTGCGCAGCATCCTCAAAAATCGAAGGAATGTAGCGGCATCAAGACCTGTAATCTTTGTAAGCTTTCGAGAACCTCTAAAAGTGATAGACACTGACCAATGTTCGCAATAATCTCCTCTTCCTTCAAGTGGATCATGGGGCTCAACCAGGCGAAAAAGCCATTGGAAATCGGAGGCGGAGGCGGTTCATAATCGGGATCCTCTATGGGGTCGACAGGTTTTGGTAATTGGTACTTGATCTATAACCAGTTTTAGGATAATTCTCAGTAACAACAACAGTCAATCTACCTTGGGGGCATAGACCTGCAGTGAGAAAACCTTGTCAGCCCGACTATCTGTCTCAAACGACCGACAACTCACCTTCTTTTCTCTTGGCCTGAAGAAACTGAATGCGAGCAGTGTCGCCATTGATATAGCAGCCATTAATGCAAACTGAGATCCGACGGCTCGGACCGAGACTTGGGTAAGCGTAGACTCATAGGAAGCCACGAAGGAGGAGACTGCAGCTCCTGGGTCTGTCGTGGAGGACATGGTGTGGTGATTGAATGAAAGTGTGGATTGAAAAGAAGGTATAAGTGTCTATAAAATTAGACAAGGTGTGAAATCATCGCTGTGTGGGGATAGTGGGGTCCGGGCAAGCGATTAGAGGACAGGGCAGGGGAACAGAGATGAGGGCAGAGTTTCTAGAGATAAAATCGCGTCGCGACTTGGTGGCTTGTCTCCGAAATCGAGAGCTCCACAGAGGAACAGCACTGGAATTCCTCAGGGTTTCCACGTGGAGAAAGTCGAGACAATGCATTTTGAAACACCGCCACGGTAAGACTGCCCCCTTAAAATTGTTGCAAAGCAGTAGCAATTAAAGGGCCTTTCTCCTCACGCCGCTGATCACGGCCATGCACTATCCATGACGTTTGTTGCACACGCAGCAAAAGAACAAAAGAGCACATAAATTCAAACGAACACCCCGCGCATAAAACGCAGCTTCAACAAATCCATCTGCGGTGCCTTGCAGATCATTTGTTTACGTAATATACTACTCGGCTAGTTGCGAACTGCGACTTGTTGCGCCAATGGTAAATGATGGGGTGTGTAGTATCTAGAGGACAGCATCTATGGAACCGCAGATGACATACTACTACTGTCTCCGAACTCCAAATTCAACTGCCCTTATGTACGCCTGTCACAAGCTATGATTCATCATGGGCCTAGAACGCCAAAGCAGCTTCGGAGCTGACGGTCTTCGCTACGTTTATTTAAACAAGTCGAGCGAAGAAGGCATTTTTATCGTAGAAAAGAATGAGTGACAGACAGCGACACAGAATGCATTCCACATACATGCTTAAGCGCTGGTGGCCCCTTGTTGTTTGTGGTACTGATTAGGTAAAAGACAACAGGTGTTGGATGCACAGATGAAGAGGATGAAGAAAGAAGAAAGATGGAAAGAGAGAATAGAATGGTGCCACATTGAGTGCAGTGACGGCGATATGCGGGGATATGTTTTGGAAGTGTCCAAGTGGTTATTGTCCATAGCTAACGGGTTAGGGTAATACTGCAAAGAACACCTATACTCCTCTAAAAAACCAAAACAAGATCCAAAATGGCCGATTACGACCTTACACAGGTGAGCATACACCCTTCCTGACATAGCTGACATACAGAAACTCATCCCCCACCTCGACCGACACCTTGCTATCCCTCTCCTCAACCACCTCTCAGATATTGCAATCTACCCTGCCGAACAACTCGCCAGAGCTCAGTGAGTCATGTTAGCTTGAGAGCCTCGCTAATAACCCAGATATGATCTCGCTAAAGGCACCAACATGGTCAACTACGTTGAACAATTCCACGCCCAGATTGAAAATGCCGAACCTACCGACTTTGCTAGACTGAGAGATGAGGCTACTGCCAAGTATCAGGAGTTGCAGGAGAAGGCTCAGCCCGTGACAAAGGTGATCGAGGACCCAGATGCGGTGGCTAAATTGAGGAGCGGTGGTGACAAGGACAGAAATCTGGATTTGCTGAGATCAGAGTACCAGGTGAGTTGCTCACAACGCGGAATTCATTCAAAACGGGCGAAACTTACGTCTTGCAGATTGACATTGACCAAATCAATGCCCTTTACCACTTTGGTCAATACCAATACTCTCTTGGTGACTACGGTTCTGCCGGAAACCTTCTCTACCACTTCCTCATTCTTTCTCCTTCTTACGAGCTTAACATCTCTGCTCAATGGGGTAAACTCGCCTCCAACATCCTCAATGGTGAATGGGACGCTGCTTTGATGCAAGTCCGAGACCTCCGCGAGACCATCGATAACCCCCATGGTACCTCTCTTGCCAAGCCTCTCGCTCAGCTCCAGGCCCGAACATGGTTGCTTCACTGGTCTCTCTTTGTGTTTTTCAACCTCGGAGAGAACCAAGGCTGCCAAGGCTTGCTTGACATGTTCCTTTCCCCCGCCTACCTCAACACCATCCAAACTTCTTGCCCTCACCTCCTGCGATACCTCGTTGCTGCCGCCATCATCTCACGCCGAGCTCCCAAACCCGCCAATGTCCGCTCTCGAGACCACGTCAAGGAGCTCACCCGTATCGTTGAGACTGAAGAGTACCAATACACCGATCCCATCACCAGCTTCCTCAAGGATGTGTTTGCCGACTTTGATCTCACCCAGGCTCAACAACGATTGTCAGTCGCCGAGTCTGTCGTCCGTTCAGACTTTTTCTTGTCAGGCTTTGCGGATGAGTTTGTGGAGAACGCGAGGTGGTTGATTTCCGAGGTTATCTGCCGTTTACATCGAAGGATTGATATTGGACAATTGTCCAAGACCCTCAACTTGTCCAATGAGGAAGGAGAGAAGTGGATTGTTAACCTTATCAGGGACTCGAGGATGGGTGTTGAGGCCAAGATCGACCTGAAGGAGGTGAGAATATTGAGATCCATAGCGTATCATAATGTTTTACTGATATCAATTTTAGAACATGCTTCACATCACACGGCCTCACGCCACCCCGACCGCCACCCTTATCGAAACCACCCGTGGTCTTGCGTTCCGATCCCAAGCAATCCAGTTTGCCATGCAGAGCAGCGTCGGGGAACCTCGAGAGCGAGGGGAGCGAGGGGAGCGAGGAAACAAGGGAGGACGAGGAAGGCCAAGGACTCAGGAAGTTGCGGCTTAGATTTAGACGAGAGCTTGGTTTGGGTACAAGAGGCATGTATAGGTATATCATTCTGCTTTCGTCGGTGACTGCTTCCAATTCCGACGACCGGATACTATGGCTGCTTGTTCTATTGTCCATACTACAGCTTTTATCCAATTGAACAGTTCTCTAACAGTTTCGTCCTGGGCTTGGTTTAGCCAAAGTTGTAAAATCAAGGAAATCACACTTACTAGTCGTGCCGGATCTTCAGACAGAGGTCGTTTCTTTTCGTGATACTCTTCCTCCTCTTCATATTCATGATGATCATGAGTGCACTCGTACTCTTCGTACGAATGGCAATCACACCCACAATCGTCTTCACAGTCGTAACACTCTGGCTCAGATTCCGGAGCATATGCAAGACACCTGCATCATTTCTTCAGTTTACCACTCCGACATTTTCTTTTTTCTTACTATGATACTCACTGTCCGCAGGTACACCCTTCCTCCAGCGCCGGTACTGATCTAGACGCCACTATCGTATCTGCTGCCATTTGGCTAGTCATTCTCTGTGTGTCCATTTGCATTTCCACCTCCTTGATACTCTCCCTCTGGCCTCTTAGTTCCTTTTGCATCCTCATCAACTTGCCTTTTTCCCTATCCAATGTCAATTTGGCTTCGAAAAGAGCTGCTAAGCTTGCAGGCAAATCAATCGGTATCCCACCACTATACTGTCCTTCCCCTGCAGATCCATTATGTTGCCCGTTTCTTGACCCTGACATCCCAGAAAGAAAATTTGCCTCCCCTATACCAGCCGCTGCACCCGCTAGAACGCTAAGCTGCGATTCAGTGAGTTTTGGCAGAGGCTCCATTCGTCCCAAGGTTTTGGCGGACCAGCTTGAAAGCGCTGCTGAAAGATTGGCTGCAGTCGTTGTTGCTCTGGCTGCTGCTGCGTCTGCACTAGCCAAGGTTGACCTAGGTACGGAAAAAATATCTGGAGGCAGAGGTGGGAAAGAAGGCGGTGGTATTGAGGGTGGAGTGGCGTACTGATCAGAGGTGGAGGGGTTTGCAGTGGGCGTCGGCGGGGGAGAAGGTTGGGTTGGACGATTTGGGCGGATTTTGGGGGGAGGGCGTTTGTTCGTACGAGGTTTTGAGCGGCCCATTTTGTCTTACAAAGGGGCCGGGGGTGAGAAAGGTGAAAAAAAGAAGCGGTGGAGCAGGGAAAAGTCTTTAGAAGGAGACTGAGGAAAAGACGAAGATTAACCGGTCCAGGGGAAACAACTTTCCAAACATTTACAGCCGACCTCGAGGGTATGGCCTGCCAATCTCCGATATTATTTCTCCAGCTTTCTTCATATGCATATAATAACGCACAAAATATGAGAAGTGATATAATGCATCAATGCAAAGTATGTGAACAACGATAGTCATTTTATATGTATGGTTAAGACTACACTCTACGCATGTATCTGATCATCCTGCTGGGCTTCCTCAAAGCTCCTCCCAACGCCATAATACAAGTCAAAAGAACAACGCTACCTGTCTGATGCATGGAAGCGAGGGAGATGGGCACAAGATACAAAAGAGTGCTGATACCGAGGGTGACCTGAGTGACGGCGGCAGCGGTTGTGAGGGCAGCAAGGCGACGGGCAGCGGGGAAGGGTAATCTTCGAGCGGCGAATGGAAGAGTACAGAGGATCGTAAAGGTGGTAGTAGCCTGCAATCGACGATCAGCAATACGTTATGCGACATTTTGAATATATAAACGTACCAGAACACGGTGGTCAAACTGAGCGGTAACAGGGTTCTCGAGCATATTTCTCCAAATCTTGTCAGACCCTGATCTGGCATATCTCTGGTCGAAAAGCTCGTCCTTGGGAGGCACCAAACCATCACCCATCATGGGGAACTCGTTGTAGACCAAACCAGCATCAAGGCCAGCCACGAAAGCACCGGTGACAGCAGTAAGGGCGACCATCATACCGGAAAGGTGAACCAATCCCCTAAATTTCTTAACAGCGGGGATGTTGAGTGCAGAAACGATAGCAGGGTTCTTGGCGAGCTTCATGTCGCGCTGGATACCGATAGCAGTTGAGAGCATACCAAGATAAAGAGCGACGGCAGCACTGTAGTGTGCGGCGAGACGATATTGAGAGACACGAGGAACAGAGTTGTCGGTGATAATTTGTTCATCGAGACCAGATTTCACCATCCACCAGCCAAGAACACCTTGGAATCCGATACCAAGGCCGATAAGGAGGAGCTTGGTGGGCAGAGGACGGGGAAGCTTGTATCGCGCAAGGTAGTAGACGGTGGGAAGAAGGAAACTAACTTTTAGCGCCTATTGACTTTGAAAGTACTCACCCAATGCCAAGAGCTCGCCCAGCAAGACGGTGACCCCATTCCATGTAAAAGATCTTCTTAAACTCATCCCTAGAAATGTTCGCGTTCATTATGATACCTTCGGGTGATACTTTGTACTTTTCCCATTCCGCATCCCAGTCTTCCTTGGTTATGGGCGGCAAAATGCCAGTAATAGGGTTCCATTCCACAATACTGAGACCTGATTCGGTCAATCTTGTGAGACCACCAATTACAATGATCCCGAAGACGACCGCTGAACAGCCATAAAGCCAGTATGGCAATGAATTGGGAATATCAGAGTAAACTTTATTCTTGGGTGCAGCAGTCGATAATGATCGGGGGAACTTGAAAGTATGTGAGGGGAAGAAGAATGAAGAGCGAGTGCAAGGAGTAAAGTAGGGGAGTACGATTGGACGCGGGGTTGGGCGGGTGAAAACGAGGGAAGTGGTGGAAAATGCACGGGGTGCTATAGGGGCATTTGAGAGCTCGGCTTTGATGCCTGTCTGGAGAGCCCGCCTGAGGGACGTGGTAAGCATTGTGGGCTGTTGGGGGAATGTTTCTGCAAACAGAAAAATGGGTGGAGGACAATTATTTGTATCGGAACAGATGAGATCGGGACACTTTCAAGAACGCGCACCGGACTCCGGCGCGAATCGGAATCCGTCAAATGCACAGGTGTATCGTGGGAAAAATCAGAGTCTACGGGGACTTGTTATTATTGCATTTGGTACAGAAGCTCAAATTGACTGAGAGTCTGCACAAGCATCCCTCGGCATTCGCGAATGGTGTCTACAGTCTTGGCTATCCGGTCGCCTGCAACTTCTCGCGGGAGTGGGCCTATGGGAGACGATACATTAGGTTCGTCAGGTGAAAGGAGTGATGAAAGTGCAATGAATGTTCCAGTGCGACCAACACCGGCAGAGCTAAAAACGTTACACGGTCAATTTGGCACAGAGCACTTGCTCGCCAGGTACTTACCAGTGAACCCAAACTTCACAATCAAGCTCCCTCCTTTTCTCGTCGACTTCCTTTACTAACTCTCGCAACGCTTGCACCGCTGCTCCCGTGGGCACACCATGATCCGGCCAGGCGTCGAATTGGTAGTGGAACAAATTCACTCGCCTATCCCCTTGCAAAGCAACTTCAGTCAGTGTGCTTGATATTCTGTCAATGATTTCTCTCCGAGAAAGATGCACCCCCATGTCTGGCATTTTATGCTCCCTGTCACATTAGCTGCTTCCTCGAAATATCTCGACTTACATGTAAGGGTCTGCTTTGGGTATCCCAGACTCTTCCCAGCCTGTAAGCTGGACTAATATCACATTATTGGGGAGTCTCCCTATGGCAGCTCCTGAATAGAGAGCCTTGAAGAAAGTGTTGAAGGCTTGCGGTGGGGGAGCCTAAGTTCAAATAACCTTCAGTAATGTAATATAGGGATCACTTGCTGAACCCCTCACCTGAGCTGCTATCCACCGTCCACCTTTTCCATCTGTTACCACATTGGCATTCAAGTACTCCCCATCCACAGTGACAGCTGTACGGTCATAGGCGAGGACGTTAGAATATCGATTGTTGCGTTTGTGTTTTAAAGAGTTGTGGACAGAATAGAAAGCTTGTTCTGTCGAGGGCTTGCGGAGCAGCGAATACTCTAGCCTGGTGACTTCTCTGTCTGCAAGAACTCTGTATGCTCGCTCTATGTTTGCCATGGAAGCCATTCCGGACCCGAGACTATGGTGTGAAGAACAAATAAGGACCAGTTAGAAGTATACCAGATTTGGGATTATCCTTGCTGTCAGTCACTTATGACGTCTGAGATGCTGCCTGCTCCCGTATTCCGACGGAAGTGGAGGTTGTTCGTTTATTGTCGTCCGACTATTCTCTTTCGTTCCCCATTGCAATTTTAAGAATAGAGCATATAAAAAAAACACTATCCATGGCGCAAACAACTTCCCTACCTCCTAGATTCACAGTGCCGCCTCTTCCACCTCATATTTATCGCCGACTAACATTAATCGTTCATGATGATGGAGTCGTCCTCTCTCCAGACAACGGCCAGAGCATTTTGATCCACTGGGGAGTCAAGGGCAAGATTGAACCTGTTGATGGCGACGAGCAAGGAGAGTTGATAATCGGTGGAGTATTAGGTGTTGCAAGGCTATGGGATGGTGAGTTTGACCCATCAATAAGTGAGCTAATGTCAGCGGCCTATCTGTTTGTCTTCTTACCTCGTACCGGGACACCTTTGTTCCCTCCTCATGACGATGATGAACCTCCACATGAACATGAAGTATTTTCTCTGGGTGATGTGCATGCCGTGCCACTCACTCAAGAAGGTGCCACTTCTTCTATCAATCGTATGCTAGCCATCCAGGTCTCTCGTCAACCCAAAACGAAAACGAAGTGGAGCTTGGCGCTCCCCATAACAGGTGCTGGTGCCACAGCCTCAGAGGAGGATCACCTGTCCAACTCTGATACCTCATCTGAGGAGACGCCTGAAGCCGATGAAACTCCTATACCTCCGAAATCTCGGCAATGGAGAAAGTTTATGCCCAAACTACGAAAGAAGCAAGATGCATCGACCACTCCTGAACCTCCAAAGAGGCAAGAGCTGGAACATAAGATTGTTCGCCAAATCGTCAGGGAGTTTGGGGCAGGCTTTTTCTTCAGCTACGACTTTGATCTTACTCGTACGTTACAGCACAAACGACAGGTCGTTTCGCAGCGAACAGCTACGGGTGCAGCTTTTAGCGACCTCATTCAAAAGGACAACACCCTTTTCCCACCGTCTCAATCGAGCACCTTTCAGACACCTATCAATCCAGCCCTAGATGAGGACTTTATTGAGCCAGACATCCAGGTACCCTTATGGAGAAGGGTTGATAAGCGTTTCTTTTGGAACGAATGGCTCATGAAAGATTTCATCGACCTCGGACTCCATTCATACGTCCTACCAGTGATGCAAGGATGGGTGCAATCAGCGACTTTTAGTATACCTATCCCTCCCAATCCTTTACAGCCTGATGTTTCACTTGGGGCTATACCTGTTGACCTTGTTGTCGTATCGAGAAGGAGTAAAGATCGCGCGGGACTTAGGTATCAAAGAAGAGGAATCGATGATAACGGACATGTGGCAAACATGGTGGAGACCGAAATGATTGTCCGAGCAAAGGTTCGTAATATTTTTCAACGAGCGCTGACTCGTTAGGTTGAGGGTAAATCCTCTCTGTTCAGTTTCACCCAAGTCAGGGGATCTATCCCGTTACGCTGGTCTCAAAGCCCTTACTCAATGAAGCCGCCCCCAATACTCAATGAGCCTGTCGACAAGACGTACGCCGTTGCCAACTTACATTTCAATGATTTGACATCCCGCTATGGGCCTATTGTAAGTTACTCGGACTATAGACAAAGCTCTCAAATCTGATTCTCCGTAGACAATTATAAATTTGTCTGAACAAGATGGAAAAGAAGCAGTGGTGACCAATGGCTACCAAGAGCTAGTCAACAGCCTCGAAAGAGATGATCTCAAATACGTTGGATTCGACTTTCATGCAAAATGTCACGGAATGAAATGGGAGAACATCGTCGAACTCGTCGACTCTCTCGACTTTGAGTCCATGGGTTATCTTTGGACCTTGCAAGGAGATGCCATTCGAGAGCAAAAGGGTGCTTTCAGGACCAAGTGAGCGTCTTGTTGCCCATAATGTTTGACATAAAGCTGACAGTACTGCAGCTGTATTGACTGTCTTGATCGAACCAACGTCGTCCAGTCTGCGATCGCTCGTCGAGTTCTTAACACGATGCTCATGCAACTTGGCCTCCAGATCAGCGCTCCCACTGTGGAAAACATTTTCAACGATATCTGGGCGAATAATGGTGACATTATCAGTCGTTGCTATGCGCATACTTCGGCATTGAAAGGAGATTTCGTGAGAACAGGGAAACGAGATCTTTCGGGCATGGTAAGTGTCTAATCGCAAGGTCACATTCCCATACTGAACACTATAGTAGCTCCATGATGGTGTCAGCTCGCTCAGTAGAATGTTCTACGGCGCCATCTCTGATTTTTTTGCGCAAGCTGTCATATCTTTCCTGCTTGGCCATCGAAACTTGGCAGTCTTCAGCGAGTTTTTGGAGACTCTTACAAGCGAAGATGCTTCCAGTGTAGTGAGATTGGATAGGATCAGGAGTGTTGCCAGTGAGATCTTCGCCAGCTTGATATATATATATATTGGAAAACTGACCAAGTGGCAGTTGAAACTTGCTCCGCTAGGGTTTTAAGCGATGGAGAGGAGAAAATTGGTGGATGGATATTACTTTCGCCGGACCCAAGGAGTGTTAAAATAAGTTCCGACCTGGAGGAGAAGATTCTACTCCTGGTACGACTTCTCCTATTCCCAAAAAGGTACAGACTAATTATAATTATAGACACGAAGCGCCATCTACGTAGTCACCTTCAATTACTCTCTTGAAAAGGTCGTGCAGTTTACCCGCATACCCTTACCATCCATCACATCTATTCAAAAGGGAGCATATATTTTATCTACCTTGCAAGAGGCAAGTCGGGATCCCAAAGAAGTGAGTTGCACCTATCCATGATCACAGCTGACATTGCTAGAATGCCGGCTTTCTCATCAACTTCTCCCCCACCGACGAGTCTACACGCTACAGTACATACTCCCTACGCAACAAGACTGCTCCCGCTACTCCAACAAAGAGGCCGACAGCCGCTACACCCTCGACGCCCACACCTTCTGTCGAACATGCCACCATCAACCCCGATGTTACCGAATACTACGCATTCAAGGCTCTTCCAGGACAATCAGGTGATGCGACTTGCGCGGAGACTGTGAGTCAGATAGTGGAGCAGATCGCCGAAGCGTGTAAAAGGAACGATTTGGTAGTTGAAAAAGACGTCGTTAGGTGAGTTTTTTATGTTTCACGTACCGGGCCTTCGGTTGCCTGACTCTTAATGTAGCCTTACAGAAGCCGAATCTTCGACGTCTCTACTTGCGAAAATGGATTACGCTTTCAAGCGAGCATTGTGGTTGTAAGTCATCATGAGGTGAACTAAATCCTCCCGAATGCCAGCGCCCTGATTACGATGAGATATGGGCATAACCAGAAATTTTTGGGAGGAAAAATATATGTATATAGCTTGCTGCATAGCCTAAATTTATAACTTAATAAGCATATATTATTCTCCATGAAGTTTGGCGCACAGTAAGCAGGGTTCGGACGAGTATGAACAATAAGACATCTTTTAGGTACATTAATTACTTCTTCAAGTACTGCTAGATCAGACAATTACTGAGAAGCAAAAGATGATTGCTTCAACCAAGTCTCCAAATCCATCAACCAAGGGAAATTCTTCCGGTTCTCTTCTATGTCTGCGTCAGACTCGTTCACATCGAAAAACTAGACGATTGTCAACGTTATTCTGAGTTGATGCAACAGAAAGCTTACCTTCATAGCACTGTCCAAACCAGGGGGGAAATTGGGCGGTTCGGTAGCATTGAGAGTTTCACCAGTCACTTCCTTCCACATCCTGACATGTTCACCAGGAGTCATAGAATCCCCAGCAATATTCAAAGCCTTCCCAGAGAACTTTTCAGGGTGCTCGAAAATCTCAGCGGTAATCTTACCAATGTCCTCTGAGGCAATCCATTTGTAGTGAATGGTCTCAACCCAGGTGGTGGTGATGATATCCTTGTAAATCGGCATATAGAGGTTCTCCATGATGGCTGTAGGGCGAATAATTGTCCATTGGAGAGGAAGAGTCATAAGATAGTCTTCAATTGGCTTCTTAGCGTCAAGGCTGCAGACCTAAATTAACGAGGATTTTGATTCAGACCGAATGATAAGAGCTCACAATGGATGCCTAATACCCTTCTCTCGATGACCACAGAAATCTACGCCCGAGAAAATGACGTGTTGTACGCCCTTGGAAACGGCAGTGTCAAGCATGCCCTTGGCTACAAATTCTATCGGCTCTGAAGCTCCAGGGATATTTGACAATGTGCACTTACCTCGTTCGATGGATGCCTCAATGTCGAAACCGACCAAGAAGAAAAAGATACCATGGACAGAGTCTTTGAAGAGATGAGCATGGTCCCCAACCTCGCCTTTAACCACTCTAACGTTGGGAGTTTGAGCAAGAGCTTTGGCCCTGTCGCTTTCAGTGTCTCGAGTAGCCGCGATGATGTTATAGCCTCCGATAGCGTTGAGAGCCTGAGGGGCCGTCAGTCAAGACACGATATATGAAAATACATCTGGTGGACTTACTTTAACCGTTGCACTTCCTTGCTTACCGGTGGATCCGAATACGATGATGGTCTTGAATGACATGGCGTTTGTGCGGTGCGTTGGTGGGAGTAATAAGTTTGAGGTTATGAGTATATAAATCAGTGGGAGTCAAGCAAGGCCTTCGCTCTTATCGACAACCGAAACTTCACCCAGAAGAGCACTTATATATCATTACAAAACTTGTTCCTCGGCCTTTATTTTCGACCGCTTAGCCCAGAGGTGAGTAAGCAGACCTTGGGACAGCCTACCATCTGACTGATCATGGTAGTTAGCCGGTGACCGACCTGCTTTGGCTGATTCAGCCATGCATTCAATGGGTTGTCGGCGCTATGCGAAGGAATGAGGACGGCCTATTATTATCACTGGTTTGTACCTTTTGGACTTTGCTTGACATCATTGGAACAACCATGACAGTTCGTTACCAATTAATAACTGAAACCAACAGAACTCCTTCAGCATGAACAATGCCGATGACCGAGGGTGGTTGCATTACGTAACATTCAAATAGCTAAATAACGTCGCGTAATCGCGTTAGTCTCCCCACCAGTTGAGCTCTTATTTATTTTATCAGCGTTCAGCCTTATTTGTGTCGATATCGATAGCTAGTTTGCATAATTAACTTCACCTGATTGCCTTGGCCAAGCTCAGCATCAATGGGCTTAACATACTTCTTATACGTGAACAACGTCACTGCATCAGGAAGAAAAGATGTAACGATGATTTCATTTACAAAAATACGCTTTATGTAGCTTGCTTCTTGCTCCAATCCTCCCTGATCTTATACGTTTGTCTGGCGTCCTAGAGAGATGTCAATATCTTATCAAGAATATTTGGAGAAATTTAGTACCTTGAGGACGTCCGTTTCTACGTCGACAATCTGTAAACTGGCCTCAACTCCGCATCCACCTACTCTTCCCCTCAGGGGAGCCCATACACCACTTCCTCCCATGAAGCCTTCAATGGCATCTCCACCGGCATTGCACATGATCCAGACAGTTTCGGTTTCAAATGCTCGGGTAAGGCACAGAGCTGAGACAACGCTAGTCTCATAATCGGTCGGGTGCGGGTGGTTATGGATCAACCTGCGTCCAATAAGCATTGAATTAAGAGAGATATTTGGACTGTCCACGTACGGTTCACTGTCGGTAGCCATCCAATACGTGGGAGCAAAGATGATGTCTACCCCCAAATCGGCAAGCTCTTGAGCAGCAGAAGGGTGAGACATATCCCAGCCTGAGTAAGAATTTAGCCCAGTTCTTCGAGCAGCACCTGTCATCACTTACATATCAACAGCCCTGCTTTGCCCCACTTGGTCTCAAATACCTGTCGAGGTTCTATACCAGCGACGATATACTCTCTAGAAGAATGTCAGCTTTTTTCAAGATAACTACGAGTTACTCACCTCTCCGGATGCCACAAGTTCTGCTTCACATACTCGCCTTGCAAAACGCCCTCTTCGTCAATGAAAAAAGCCGTATTTTTCACTATCGGTGTACTGTTCTCTTCGGACGAAAGGGGGTGTTGCTCAAGGTATTTGGCCCACTCTAGTTGCTGAAGAGTGACCTTCGAAGGTCTAGGACCAGACTTGAGGGGAATATGAGAGAAGGGGTCCGAGGCAGGGAAGGCGGGACCATTGTTACGCGAGCCATGGACAATTGTTCCCACGAGGCAAACCCTGTGAGCCTTGGCCAAGTGGCACAGGAAGGAGAGCAAGTACTTGGAAGGGAATGTGAGGTACTGATACATTAGCTCCAATCCACCACATGCTGACTTACTTGTCGAGCTTCGTTCACGATACCTTGCAAGAAATACTCTGGGAAGACAACAACTTCTGCTTTTTCGGCAGCAGCACGTTCAACAAAGTCAACTACATCCACAAGGTTCTGATCCAAGGTTGGGAAAGGAGAGGTGGAATGGGCTTTCTCAAGAGCGGGCGGGCCAGAAGGGGCGGAGGCTGGGCTCGTTTGAGCGAGGGCGATACGCGGCATTGTGATATAGCTCAAAAGGTGAACAGGTTGCAAGAAAGGAAAGGAGATGCAGTCAAAAACTCAGGATTCGTTGTCGTTTGTAGTTTCAAAGTGGTTCGGTTCCACATGAATCGTCAGTAAGCGCGATAACTCTTCAACACTTAAGCGAGGAGGGGGACTCCAGCTTCTGTAGATCTTGGATGTGGAGTCTCCTTAAGTAATAAATAAATAATAATCCGAGGCACGGCGGTGCCCGACTCCCAGTTAGCTCGCTTATCTTTATATATTAATATTCCCCGTGTCACTTTTGAAAATTTCCTCACTTTTCGCCTCCGTTCTCATCCATGACCCCCACAACCCCCCATTCAACCGCCACCGTTACGTAGACGAAAATCGTCTCTACATGTCTATACCCTTTTCAGATGTGCATGCATTGAACCATGGACATGAAAAACGTCGCCAAAAATCGTGACCGTGCCTGATTCGTGCCTGAAGGCATGGATTCGTTCGTGGCCGCCATATGCACGGCGGATATCACCGCCGTTTCATTCCTCGGTCGTCGTTCGTGAAAGAACCGTCCAGTTTCTAGATAGAACTTTCTTATGTTTCTTCTTCTGTTATACGTATTTTCTCATGCCACGGCTTCCTGGACCTTCTACTGCACTATAAACGGCTTTAACTGCCTTTATTCCTATAAAACGCACCTATCCCGACGGCTCCTCTTTCTATCCCCTGTCCCTAAACACCCAGGAGACCCGCCTTCTCCAACTGTCCATCCTCAGTCACACCCAATCAACCGCCACCGTCCTCCAATGGTCCTCTCCCTGGCGGTGACGTTCCTCCCAGATTTACGGCCCCTCGAACCAAACAACAAACAGCAATCGCCATAACTTGGCTGCCTGTGCCCAAAATATCATGCTAGATTTTGGATCTGATGGCGCGACTGGAAGTGGCCCGGCGAAGCTCTCTAGCTGCTAACCCTACAATACATGCTGTGCCAATGAAATTGTACAGCTACCTCTGCCTACAGATCCTGAACCTGAACCCTACGAGCTAAGCTTTCGACAAGTAATTCCGAAGGTACGCCTCCCTTCTACCCAGTCCCCTTGATCATACCTCTGTGAAATCACCTAGAATGCAGCCGGCTTCAGAAGCGACTTTCGCAACTATAACGGCGCTTTCAGACATCGACATCAATCCGTCTGGGGACTCAAAGGCATTCGATCTGTTACCCATTATTTGCAGCCGAGTCTTATTATCTCATCAGATTCATTCTGTCTGCGCCTGGAGACGCCTCTATTTATGCTCAGGTCGGTATGTCCGAACTTAACGAAGATAGCAGAGTCCAGCAACTTAACAGAATTGAAATGCCTTCAACTACTGTGATCGGCCTTAACGAAGATAGCAGAGTCCACCAACTTGACAGAGTTGAAATGCCGTCAACTACTGTGATCGGCAATCCTCAGGCGGATTGAGCAGATGTCGCTGTGTGTAGATTTTTATATCAAATAACTCCTAACAGTTAAGGCAAGACTGCAGCGAGAGCCTCATGTAAGTGCGTTTTACTTCACAGTTGTATAATATAGCTAACGTTTCCGCTGTAGGCAAATCTGCTCACGCCTACTAAACCCGAAACAACATGATCATCGTCGATACAATCTCCCTACAGTGGATGACGTCGCGGCTACCATGCAAGCTCTGAAATAGAACCTAGCAGCGGCCGTGGGACCATACAGGAAACCTATGGAAGTAAAAAATCTCAACGTGTGAGCGAGAAAAGCCGCCACTTTTTACACCTCCATTTCATTCTGATTTATCACCAGCGAGGGAGAATATGGATGGTATTCCTAGATCCCATCTCGCTGAAGGGCGTAACTACCCATCATCAGTTATAGAACTTACATCCTCTGCTAACATCGTCATTTCACGATGAGGCAGGAACGGTACAAAAAGTCCCTATGGAGCAATTCTATGTCTTAAGGTCTTTTTGAGCGCCCAGGCAGTTTTAATGCGCTCTTCAATATGGGCCTCTTTTTCAAAAGTTGACAGTAGACACTTACTCAGCTCCAAATCCCAATGAGAATGCCTCTTCCTAGCCTTGATAATACGTCAAACACCGGGCCCGAGTCACAACACATCATTTATTCATCTACGCCATCTATCTCAACAGGTAAACTACCGAAACCCCCTCTCTTAAATTGCGCACTCCTTCAAACTACACAAAGTGACATTCTGATCCATTGTTCGTCATAGCACCAACATATAAATCACATGTACTGTCCAACAAACCACCCAACCTAATGAGAACTACTAGAGGTAACCTCATACCCCTTGGAGTGCTAGGTTTTGTCCCCCATTCCAATACCGATGGGAATACTTTACAGTAACTGGTTTGGGATGACGATCTATGTGGTGAATTAAGACCCAGCCCAGCGCATCACACGCTTACATACGTAGAACGATAGGGTCAGCGACATGATCATGATCTGAACATTTTCAATACACCACTTCGTGTCTCCGTTGAAAAAGTACAAGTCTTTTGTCTTTTCCCTTTCACGATGGCCAATGGGTTGAATTGTAGGGCCCAGTTTTAAGAAAGATCGATGGTCTCCATGTCACGGCACTGAGCCTGCCGACGCCGTGTAATTTGTGAATACGCCAGACAGCTCAATAATTAACTTACCCCTCAGAAAAGGGAGGAACATGGGTCTAGGATCAAATGAGCCACTGTACATATGTAAAATGCATCATAATACGTACCACACATTTGGATGAACGAACACGTCCATTCTCATTAACAAAACCACCCAAAAACTGAACGGAATTCCCAAAATTAACTTGGTGCAATTGAATTATTTACCCGAAAAACCGCGAAGTCTTTCGTGGGTCATCACTTGTTTATTATTATATAAAACCGCCTACCGCCCAATCGCTTTGAAGCGTTTCAATGGGTTCGTTCTCCTATGCGTACGAAATATCCTTCAAGCAATTATGCAAGATACAGTAGCATAACAATACTATATAGCCAGAATGTAATATATTCCACCATGCCCAAACCGCGAAAAACATAGCTTTCTATGACTTGTCCTCAACGAGCTCTCGGAGACTATCAAACACCTCTTCACTCGACTTTCCTTCCGCCCACCAAAGGTTGCTGAGGTCCTCATCTGGTTTTTCCACATTTTGAGTACCAGATAATCCCACGACTGACCTTCGGTTCGTTTTTCTTGGAGTCCACTTTTCGCCTCTCTTTCGCTTGGTCAGATATTGAAGGTACTCGACGGAATGGACAGGCTGTTGAGGGATATGGATAGCGCCAGGAGCCAACGGTGGCCCAGAGAACCATAGTACTTGCCCTCGGGCATCAGTGGGGAAGAGGCGAGCTATAGCGTGTCAGTTTGCGGATGGAGGCCTGACCACATTGACTCACCTGTTTCCGCTGGAAGCGTCTCTCGATGAGCCACTTGGTCCAGAGCTTGCTGCCCCCCCATGAGAGCTGCAAATGTCCTGATGGGTTGTTGCGCCACAACAGGTTGTGTTACAGGGATCTGCGGCGCCGGCACGACTCCTGGAGCTGCCTGAGGTTGAGGAGGCGGTACCACAGCTGGTGAGGCACGATACACTGCGGCAGCGGGCTGCGCCCGTGGCTGGGTTTGAGGCGCAGGTGTATGAGCGGCAGAATGTACAGAGGGTCTCCCCCTTCTCCTCCCCTTGTCTTCATCGTCATCATCGTCATCATCCTGCGCGGCACTACCGCCAAGGACCTTCTTTGGTTCGCCGAAGAACCCTGGGCCTTGAACTCCTTGCGATAATGGTGACGGCACCATGCGAGCTTCTATGACACGTTCAAATGGGATGATTGACATGAAGTCAGTTTGTCGGAGTTCCTGTATGTGATCAGCTGGTGCATGATAACATTTGACATCTAAGCTCACTTCGGGAATACAACTATTCCAATTTTTAATTCTGACAATGTTATAATCACGGTGGTTGAAACGTGAATTACAAACATCTGCTTGTCAGCAAAGCTTATGAGGACCCAACTTACAAACAGGCCATCCCGGATAGAATTCCCCCTCTCTAGGCCGCCCACGGATATACTTGACGTAGAATTGAACTGAAATTCTTTCCATAATGTCCTCAACAGGGTGGTCACAAAATTGTCCAGTCTTGAACACCTCATGCTCATAGAACATTTGGTCGGGGGTGTGAACAGTCTGACATTCAGCGACGCCACCAATTCTAGACTTACTTGTTCAGGTCGATAATACCAACAAATTGAAGCATGATGTGTTTGCTTCCCCTTTGTAGGAACGAAGGTCTTGAAAATTTGGCCGATGATCGGTCTTGTAGGGTCATCTGGATTCATTACATGAACGTAGTCACCTGGTTGTTAGCCCTATAAGTTGAATCAAAACTTACCGAGTCTGTACGCTACCCCTTTATGTCTAGCTTCCTCTGTGAACACTCTATCTTTAGTGCCAACCCTGAAAGTGGTAATGCCGTATCCGACTTGCTCCTCTGCTGCCCCGGCCCTGAGTTCTTGTGTCGCCTCGTGCATTGAACGAGCGTTCCCTGGGCCAGCAGGAATCGAAGCAAACGCTATTGATGAAGGCTCTGGGATGCCAGAAGGGGGGAGTTGAAGAGGATAGATGGAAGTTAGGGCATTGTAAAGTCTTTGCAGCACGAGCACTCGGCCGTACTCTTCTGATCCGTCATGGAACCATCGTCTGGCTTTTTCGAACAGTCGCGCCATGTCCATGTCAAAATCTCGTAAGCTCAGATATCGTGACGCGTCCGCGATGGCATTGATTCGGGCAAAGGAAAGGGGATGCTGACTGTCAGCTCAGCAACTGGACGAGTTGGCTCACATTAAATGACAGGAACGGGATATCTACCACCTCGGGCAAGATGTCAAGGACCTCAGCAAGCCTTTGGCCACTAAATTTCAATCAGCGACTTGTCATACATCTACAATCCATCCTCTCCCAAACTTACCTATGATCTCTATAACCTTCTACGGCTCTCAACACTTCTCTTATCTTGTGCGGCCATTGCTCAGGCCCGCCAATGTTTCTTTCATAATCGGCCGTGCCTTCACCAAACCATCCGCTCCCTGGGATGCCGCCTGGTGCGGGATTTCCAGGTAATACCTCTTTAGGTCCCTCCCATTTTGGCAATGTCGCGTCTCTAGCTGCGATGATAGCCTGGTCAGCATCGCGCGGTGCCATCCTCGTTTGATCTGACGGGGAATTTGATTGGGCAGTCGAGTAATCGTGACTGAGAGTTAGAGTAATATTAGAAGATGATATTGGGCGGCTTTGAGGAGATGGATTGGAACGTGCGGGTCTGTTGAGGGATGCAGATGTAGAGGCCGGCACGGACGATGGGGTAGAAGGACCGGAAGGGGGTTTTGCAAAGGTTGGGATAGGACTAGGCTGTGCGATAGAGTTGAGACGTGGCACTTCCGTTAATGGGCCTGGCCTCGTTGACTTTGTCGGGAGCGCTGAAAAGCCTCGGATACTCTTCCTTCCTGGCTTGACTGGATTGTTGTGATACGGGTTGTTGTGGAAAAACACCTGAGCTTCTACCTTTGCTGACCAGTCCCGGAAGATCTGCTGTTCGAGTTTGATGGCGTCAATGTAGACGGTGGAGTTTTCCTCGTTATCTAAAAGTCAGCGCAAAGTATGGCTTTACTTATGCTTACAATGTTTTGCGTTAAGAAAGACAAGATGGAGTTGCTTGAAGAATGTTTCGGGATTTGGATACGCTTGAGACGCGAGTTGAGCCTAATAAAGAAAACAGGTTGTTTCTGTCAATTTCTTTTTTCTTTCCACTTCCTTTTTGGATTAACTCACAGCAATATGGTCTAAACACTCAGGCTCTGGTATAGCGTTATAGTAATCTGCAAATTCTTCCCTGTCTGGAAGCTCTTGGAATATATCGGAAAGCCTACGACTGGTTGGGAAAGCCGTGGCTCGACATTAGAAGTGACATCCATAAACCGGCAACAAGTAGCTCGTGCACACTCACCTTCCCGCTTTAGCTCCATATACTCTACTCAAAATATCTCTGCAGGCTTCCCATTGCTTCTCGTTGAAACCCCTTCCTTCCGCATTGCCCGGAAAATATACCGGTACTGGGATCTGTAGCTTCTGGCTGCGCGTAGTCTTTCTAGGAGGCATAGAGGAGATGAAGACTGATATTACGAAGGTGATGTTGTAGAACTATTATAGTAGCTAGGCTATGTTTGGCTACTGTTATAACAGAAAGTATCCGTCCTTAGTTGGCTTATCTTCTTCCAGTGAGGAGACATATATCTAGATGCCCTGTAT
Organism: Cryptococcus deneoformans B-3501A; assembly: GCF_000149385.1. Classification (NCBI taxonomy): domain Eukaryota; kingdom Fungi; phylum Basidiomycota; class Tremellomycetes; order Tremellales; family Cryptococcaceae; genus Cryptococcus; species Cryptococcus deneoformans. Next base: position 258,435 of record NC_009189.1, read on the forward strand.
AGTAATTCCCCCAGCTCTGCTGGCTGTATTTCTGCTGCTCTCTGCGACTGGGTTAGCCAACCACAACTCGAACAAGGAGCCACCACTATAACCATAACAACAGGAAGATAATTAATAATAATTAATAATAACTGGGTGGCGGCGGGGTGGCAGTGATGATTACACAAACAGTACCAGCAAGTATAATAGTTAGTATGACGGGCCACGCGGCGCTTATTTTTATTTTGTTAATTATTTGTTGCCTGTCGCCGATCGCCGAGGCGGCGGTGGAGGAAGAAACCCCGAGTCGTCATTATCATAACTCGACTCCGGCTTTACGCGCCATGGTCGAGAAGATTTAGAACAGAAAAGAGCAAAACGACAGCATCTCAGCGACCACAACCGCTTGGCAAGACTCAAGAATCACAATCAACCTTCATGTTTACTATGTCCCTTCTATATCCATAGTCGGTCCAAGTCTCTGATAGTAAGATGTCCTTCAACTCCAAAAACGCTGCCGGTCCATCACGACCTCAAAAGCTGCCCCGTAAGGTCAACCGGTCACAACCTCAACTCAAACGCAATGCTGCCTGCCTCCCATGTCGCAGACGACGTATCAAGTGTGACGCTACAAGACCTCATTGCTCATCCTGTGTACGAAGCTACCATTTTCTGGCCCGTACTTATCCTGATACTGGAAGGGACGCTCGCGGAGTGCAATGTACCTATGCTGAAGATGCCCCGGATGTCGGCCATAACGAGCAACAATCCCATGGTTTGCGATCTCAACCTGCACAGCCGACAAAAAGGAAGCTCAGCGAAGAAGATGGAGAAGATGGGGATCCAAAAGGGATGATTAAAAGGCTTGAAGGTAAAGTCGGTACGTGTTTCGGGTCTATACACCGACTGTGAACTAATGTCACACATTTTGCCGTCACGTAGCCGAGCTCCAAAAAGCTCTGGAAAAGTCTCATTGTACAACGCCTTCGATTACAGATCCTGGGCTGCAAATACCATCAAGCAATGTCTCGGATGGCGAAGCTCGTGGTCAACCCGCTCAATTTGAAAACAGTTTTTATTTATGGACGGGAACCTCTCAAGCCGCAGTTGTGGATACTTTCCCACCGCAAAATCCTCATAAGAACAAGCATTCCGACCCCATGAATGGTTTCCCTTCCGCCTTGGAAAATTTTGTACCTCATCATTCTGCCGAAATGTACAACATGGGCGATGCTGGCTTTCCCCCTCTTCAACAATCTTCAATGCAGCTGAAATATAATGCTAAAAAATGTGACAGTCATTTGGACAATTTTCGAACGTCTGTAGAAGTTCCGCCCATTGACGCAGAAGCTGGTAAGATGGGTAACGATATTTTGGATATATTGTGGCCGGGATGGCCGCCGACTCTCCCTTCGCCATGTAAGTAGCTTTCACTAATCCCAACTACAATACTTAATCGGCTTGTAGCAATGCTCGAGCATCTGGTCGAAACCTTTTTCACCATGACCCCATCTGTACCTCGTGTTCTCCATCGCCAATCTTTCCTTGCCCGACTTGCGCTGCCGCCATCGCACCCTGAATTTCCCCAACGAGCTCTCCTACATGCCATTTGCGCTGCTGCTTCTCGATATTCCGCGGCGGTCTCTGTTCGATCTGTCGCAGATGGAATGATCAAAGTCAACGATGATGCTAGACAAGCACGGGGCAAGGGATTAGACCAGGACGTTGCGAGCGAGACTTGCTTCTCAGAGCGAAATGCAATGTATGCAATAGAATTCATGAAGTATAACCATATAAACGCCAGAGGGCTATTTGATATTTTGCAGGCAACGGTAAGTGGGTTGACATCGCGAAACTCTGAATTGACGTACTGTGTGTAGATCATCCTAGGTCATTGGTGTCAAGCCAATTCAAGGTGATTGAACGCCTGATGATTGGGGAGAATGTTAGCTTACATTGTTGACAGATGGATGGAGGGTTGGGTTATGATCGGTGCGGAAACGCGCCTTGCTATCTGTCTTGGCCTTCTACAAAACCAAAGTCAGCACGATCGCGGCATACCTTCTATCAAACAATCAGTCTTGGACCGCCCGAAAGATGATGCCGACAGAGAGGAACGTCGAGCTACGATGTATTATGCGCTGTGCTATGATGTGACCTCATCAGCTTCATCTGGCTGGGTTGGGACTATGCCTACGGAAGAGCTGGTGAGGATTTGTCAAATAACATGTTATACATGAGCTAAATGAGCGTAGACTGCTAATTTACCTGCAGCGCGAGTAGATTTTGATAAAGGGGTGAGTATTAGCGGCCGTGGGCTTGTAAATAATTAACAGGAAGCCAAGGGCAAAATACCGGAGAATCCTCAAAATTTCCATTCCCCAGACATCTTTTACAAGTAAGTATCTCAATACGTGTCTCGCGACATCCAACCAATACTATCTAGCCACCCTGTTGCCGACAGTTTTGTCATGATGATAAAAGGCAAAATCCTTCTAGGTCGGGCTTGTCGTTTTGTCCGTAAATGTAAGGCTATGGAGCCCGAAGACAGGCTTCTAGCGAAAGATACGCCCGAGTTCAGGCAAATCGACGGCGACATTGCCATGTTCAGGTGTGTGATCAATGATCTGTCAATTATATTGCGACCCATGCTGATTACGAAAGTTTAGTATGTCATTCCCAAAGTCCCTCCGAGATCCAGTTCAATATATGAGTGGGCATGCCAAAGGCATAGATGCCGACCTAGTCGTAAGTTATAGGAAGCCCACCGCCAGTACTTTCTGATTCCTCCGAAGAGCGCCCATCTCGTTCCACACGTCGTCGCCATACAACTCCACGAACCATTTGCCGATCTAAACGACCCATCCTGCAGCTCGGCCATAAGATTACTGACCGAGGCTAGAGCTTGTTTGAATATTGTTTACCTGTTGATTGGCAGTAGTGCAGATATATCCTACGTTGTTGCTCCTATCACTTCTTGTAAGTCGTATCTTCGCATTACCTTCTAGTCCAAAGTCGGCTGACCATCTTATACAGTGTATGTCCTAACTATTTAAAAAATGCCTCTTGCCAGCAGCTTATCCAATCTAGCTATATATTCACAGCATCTAGAGCTCTAATCTTGTTCTATCAAAAGGCACTGGAAAGTGGCGATCAAGTGACAGCCATGACCATGCACGCGGAGATCGAAGTATTCAAGTAAGTGTCGAACGCCATTGGTGCGAGTGCATGGCATCCAGTCCTTATTCTCTCTGCAGGATGGCATTTACATCCCTCTCAGCGCGTTTTTCTATGGGTTCTCGACACCTCACCATGGTGGAGAAGCTCATGCAACATGTCGAAAAAGACACCCTCGGCCATCAAGTGTTTAACGAAGATTTCTCCTTCCTGCCGCCCGCTCATCTTTCTTCCGAGTCTGTGCCTGGCTTCGTGTCTGACCTCGGTCAAATGGGGTTACCAGACACCCATCCTGACAGTATGATGATCTTTGAGCTCGAAAAAGCTGCAGCCCTGGGACGACATCGACCTGGATTTAGCTCGCATGTTATGATGGATCAAAAGAGAGGATATGCGGGAGGATTGAATTCACGGTCCAACTCCACTGCTGGATCTACTGGGCCAAGTCCCAATGATCCCTCGCGATGGTTGGATATAAGTAAAAGTCAGCAAGAGGCAAGTCTTACTCTCTTGAGCTCGGAGAATGTTGGCGGTAACGGAGGATCGGCGGCTGACTCCCCGAGCGTGAGAGGGCAGCGGATTGGAACCTTGGGAGTTATGAGTAAAGCGGAAGTTGGAAATTGAGGGGCCCGAACTTGTCCTTTCAAAGGATTATACACAATCATAATATGCTCGGCATGCGGGCACAGCGCACAACGGTCCTCCCGCGCCCGTGTTCGGCAGCTTATGGCTTGCAAACAGCGGGCAATGGGCGAACGAAAGGGCGGAAAGAGCACGGGTCAGAGACGCCAGGCGCCAGGTGTCAGGAGGATTCAGGATGTTTGCTGTTTGCTCAGTGCGGATGTGCAGTATTACAGTTTTGAGGGTACCTCACCTGCTGTTTATCTCCATCCCTATACCATGGCTACTATGTATTTTCTATCGTATTATATCTTTGTGTTTTTGCAGGTGATGCTTGCAGAAACGTCTGTTTACAAGTCTTCTAAACCATCATAAAATGCTTTAACTGTTTTTATGCCCCCGAAACGTAGTACTATCTATCCCAATGATTCCTATCCGAAACCTCGAAGCCTTCAACTATCCCTAACCAGTCGATCAACCGCCAGCTTCCACCACCAGTATTCCCTTCCCTGGAGGTGACGTTCCTCGAGCCTTACCTCCTTTAAACCAAACAACAGCAAACGCCGTAACAACTCGGCGGTCAGATCTTCCGCCCAAACCGCCAAAGCGCAGTCTACCGTAATACTGCATACCAGAACGGACATGCCCATTCCCATTTCCCATATATTATTTGCACGGCAATAACGAAGACTAAAACTGAACGTAATTCCCAAACTTAACATCAACATGAACCTGAAATATTTGTCCGAAACCCCACGCGTAAGTCCTTTCTCGGGTCATCACTAGTCAATTCAAGTTTCTTCGAAAAGCTAGACAGAGAAAAGTTTCATTATTTGAGAGGAAGAAGGCTTCAGTTTCTTCGGCAAAGGTTTCAATACATTCTAACGGGAGCGAGAGAGTAAAGTTAGCTACAGATAGTCAGAGGGAGATCAAAGGATCATTTACAGACAATACTGCATTACGCCCGTCACATTATTATTAGACTATAGACATTCTTCTGAGGGAGTGTTCGGCAACAATTTTCAAGTGCTGGAGGATTATGAAACAATATTCGGTTGAGGTTTCAACTCTCAAGCTTTGTATGGGGAATTAGGTTCTATATACTTAAATAAAAAAGCGCGTCTACCAAGACCTAAAAGTGGACAGAGAATGGCAGAAACAGCCAGCGCGTGCGGCTCTAGCAGGCTAAACAAGGAATATGCAATGTATGACGTTATTAGATAATTGATTGATACCGCATTTGGAAAAAAATCGCACGCAGACATGCTGAGGATAAGGTCTCCAACCAAATATCTAAAAAAAACCATCGTAAGTCACCAACTCTTGTGATGATGCCCTTATTAGTCATTTTGCTTGCTGTGATAAGCAAGGGCACAATAGATAGCACCGTTTAGTTATCTGCCTCTTCTCTCACCTCTCCTGCCTCTCTCTCCATCCGTCATTTTGATTTTGATCTGCCGTATGTGACGCCGCACCACCGTTTACCGCATGCGCGCAAGGAACGAGCACAAGATCATTCCACAAGCCGAACACGCACGATTAGGTACAAGTCCCTGGTGTACGTAGTTTATTTAGACTATATTTTAGACTGGATTTGTCTTTCCGACTGTGGTCACTTGATTGGACAAAATGAAAAGACTGGATGGAAGCACGCTGCACAAGGAACAAAGTTATCCGCGGGCGATTTTCAACCAATCAGCTAAATAAGTTGAGGGTTTGATCTACAAGTGGAGCAAGATCGCCTTCTTTTTTCGCTGCTCCAAGAGATAAACCGTACAACGTCCATCATCCATATTTAACTGGCATCGGATGCATACTTGTCTTACCTTTTTTTCAATACTTCTCTCTCCAGTCGGTCGTCTCCAGTGGCCAGCCTCTTCCGATCACTCAGTTTAATACGATTTAACGCGGAAAACAACTAACTGCCCCTCACGTTCTGACCGATAAGGGCTATAAGTGGAGCCCAGAACGGTTACATCTCTAGTGCCAAGTAGTTACAGTTTCCCACAATTGCCCCATATTTGCTCCTTTCAGTATCAATTCACTCACTTCTTCTAATAACGACATGTCAAGCGCAATTGAAAAAGAAGGAAGTATTAGGGGGAGAACATCCCAAGAGGTCGTCAGCGCGGGATACGACCCAAAGAAAGGTGGCGATGGTGTAGACACAGTGGTCACCCCTGCACATGCGGAAAAAGGCAGTTATGAAGGCGGTGAGTTACATGCTCTTCGGGGGACGAAGGGAGTGTATGCTTGATATCGTCACAATTGTAAGTCGCTGATAACAGGCTTTCTATGTTGAACAGAAGGCATCCATGTTGGCGAAGGAACTGTTCATCGTCAGTTGAAGCAGCGTCATATGGCCATGATCGCTCTTGGTGGAGCGATTGGTACTGGTGAGTTTTGGCTCTGTATTTTTCTGCACTTCATTGTCTTATACATTATACAGGTCTCTTCGTTGGTTCTGGGTCTGCTTTGGCCAGCGGTGGTCCTGTGGGCGTGTGGCTTGGTTATATCTTCATGGCGTCTATGGTGTAAGTTGTCTCTCGAATTGTTCGTCGTTTTGTAGCTAATATGATTGTTGACCGTCAGATACGCGATGATGGTGGCGCTTGGAGAAATGGCAGCTTTATACCCGGTTTCTGGTGCCTTCACTCATTACGCGTCACGTTTCGTCGATCCTTCTCTTGGTTTCGCGCTTGGTTTCAACTACTGGTATTCTTACGCTATCACCATTCCGACTGAGGTTGTTGCTGCCAGTATTGTGATCTCATATTGGGATACAACAACGAATGTCGCCGTTTACATTACCGTATGCCTTGTGCTGATTTGGTTCATTAACTTCTGGGGAGTACGTATAAGGAATTGATTGTCAAGATGCTGAGGATTCGCTGATCGAAAATCAGGCCAGAGCGTATGGTGAAGCAGAATTTTGGTTCTCTTCCATCAAGGTTATCACCATCGTGGGCCTCATTATCTTAGGAATCGTTTTGATGTGTGGTGGCGGTCCCGTAAGCGGAAACTTCTTTGCAAAGCAAGTGCTTACGTCTTCACAAGAACCATGACGCTATTGGTTTCCGATACTGGCGTAACCCAGGACCATTTGCGCAAATCACAATTAATAATGGTGACGGTGTTATCCCCGGACGATGGGGTCAGTTCCTCGCCTTCTGGAATGTCTTTGTACAGGCTGCTTTCTCTTTCATCGGTACTGAAATCATTGCTACCACTTTGGGTGAGGCCGAGAACCCCAGGAAGACGGTCCCTCGAGCGATCAAGCGTGTTTTCTTCCGGTATGTTTCTTTTCTAGTCAGAAAGATAGTTAGATTAACGACGATATGATCAGTTTGCTCTTCTTCTACGTCTTTGGCATTTTTATCATCTCGGTCCTTGTTCCGTACACCGAGCCCAATCTCCTCAATGGAACTGGCACCGCTGCCGCTTCTCCTTTCGTCATTGCTATTGAGAACGCGGGTATTAAAGCTCTTCCTTCCATTGTCAACGCTGTGCTCCTTATTTCTGCTTGGTCGGCTGGTAACTCAGATCTCTATGCTTCTTCTCGAACCCTATATGCTCTCGCGCTCGAGCGCCAGATGCCTCGTTTCTTTCGACGATGCACCAAAAGGGGTCTTCCCATCTGGTGTGTTGTAATCACAGGTCTTTTTGGTTTTCTTTCATACATGAACACTGGCGGTGAGACGGCTGAGAAGGCATTTGACTGGTTGTACAACTTGTCTGCCATTACAGGTATCATCACGTGGTGGTAAGTCATTTGAAATAATGCTCAGAAAGAACGCTTACATCGATATAGGGCTATTCTGCTTTCGTATCTTCGATTCTACTATGGTTTGAAGAAGCAGGGTCTCAGTCGAGACGATTTCCCATACCGCGCTCCTTTCCAGCCTTGGCTTTCTTGGTATGGCTTTATCTTCTTCACTCTCATCATTCTTGTAAGTGCACAGGTCAACGTGAAATTTGGCGATGGTCATTGAACTTCCCTTAGTTCAACGGTTTCACTGTCTTCTTGAAGGGCAACTGGGATGCCTCTTCCTTTGTTGCTGCCTATATTAGTAAATATTTTTTGTTTCCTTAAAATTCGAATGAGCTGACAAAATCAAGCGCTGCCCATCTTCGCTGTCTGCTGGATTGGATGGAAACTTGTTAAGAAGACCAGGGTAGTTCCTTTGGCCGAGATCGACTTCCACAGTGGACGAAGGGAATTGGATGAGCTTGAAGCATTGGATGCGGAAAGGTTTAAGGCGGAGACCAAGTACCAAAAAATTATCAGTATCTTGTTTTAATAGAAATCGTAACTGGTTGTGAGGGAAATATTTAGGAAAATGTTAAAAGAGTTTCGATTGCTCTATCCTTTGTAGTTCAGTAATATTAGGCTGCTTTTACGCAAGCATATCATGTACTTTAAAATTACACACTTTTTGAGTTTCATTTGGTCACATCTTACCTATAGAAAAAGTAACGTTAACGATAACCAGAACCTTCTGCGGCACCATAATCAGGGGCATACATGACGGATGACGAAGTGTCGGCGAATGATTGCCAAAATTCTCTTATCAGGTGATGCAGATTCAGCTTCTCTTTGTCGTTGGTCGCTGTTTTTGCTCCTTTATTATTGTAGCAACGACTACCCATCCCTCGGGAGGGATATAATCCCGATAGCTGGGGGAGTTCTCGTGGTTGGGACTAACCCACCCTTAAAGCTACAACGGATGAGATGAGTGCGCATGCTGGAAGTGATGTCGCGTCAAAATGGAGCGTTGCGTGTGCTGTGGCAATGCAGATTGTGTACATTGGCTTGATGATGGATAGCATGATGATGACCCTTTCTCAACACAGTGATTCGACAAGCTCGAAGGTGATCGATCTTGTTGGTCAAAGGTGATCTGATCAGCCCAAAAGGACGGTTCTTGGAGTCAACAGAGGTAACAAAATAAAATGCATTTTCGGAGTCCTTGAAGAGCTATTTACACTTTTTGAATTCGCATTTGTGTTAAACTCCACAGTTTTCCCTTAAATATTGTTGTGTATCTCTCTTTGAAGACGCTTCAGTCATGCCAGTGACACCGCGGCCCAACTATCCCTATCCAGTACCCAACTCAGAACTCATTGCGACTCATTCCCTTGGGAAGCACTTCGAAGGTGGTTTCTTTGCTCAGAATGTTGCCCTCGAATCAGACAGCCCAAAGTCACCCGCACCTCAAAATGCCCATATATCACAACCAGACGCTTTGGGAGGGAGGGTACAATATGCATCTGGTCCAGGAGCAGAATTGCTCTACGGTCCACCAGGAGATGAGCGAGTGGGAGAAGATAAAAGACTAGATGCGACTTTAATCTACTATCTTCTTACCCCTGACTCATACCGATCTGCAATGCACATGAATTTACACTCTGTACGTACGAGCGTCTTACTAGTGGATCGATCTGCATGAAGTATTATTTTAACAAGTAATGACTTCAGACTTTCCACCTCCATCACGCTGGGCGAGCACTTTACACTCTCATACAACCACCTCAGAAGAATGGTGACGAGCCAACAGTTCGTCGTGTGATCATGGGACCCAATTCTTCTCTCGGAGAGGTCACTCAGCTTTTCGTACCGGGAGGTTGTTGGAAAGCTAGCGAGATTCCCGAAGAGGACATGTTATTACTCGGGGGGCGCGAGGATAACGACTTGAAAGAGAGAATAGGGTGTTTAATCAGCGAGGTTGTTGTGCCGGGTTGGAATCCAGACCAGCACCAATTCATTGATGAGGATAAGGTGGGTAACTCTGAAGGCTTTACAAGTATTGTTGCTGATTCATTCTAGTTGCGGGCCATGTGGGGCACTAAATCAGGATGGGAACAGTACACCAAGTACATCCATCCTCCGCAAGGCGTCGAACATCCAGATAAATAGGCTTCCTATTCTCCAAGCCTGGTTCACGGACCCCTGCTACAACGTTACTGTTGTTTAAGGAAACAGATTATAGAAACAGAATTTAGAAGTTAAACTACATCCCCTGCCTATTATGATATTCCACCTGTATATAATCTACTGGCTTTTGCCCTTCATCCAAACATCAATTTGAGACTGAGGGACGCCGTCCAAACGATGAATAAGATAGTCCACCTTTGTAATGTCAAGTCTATACCATCTGTGAAATCTCAAAGAAAACTCACTTCGACATCCTTGGTAAGAGGAATGACCCAATCCTTGTACATGCCCACCACCGAGGCGAGATCAATCTTCCCTCTGGCACCCATCTCCTCGTCAGGAACCTCAATTAATCGACCGTCCACATCCATCTCACACCCATAAACCCTTGCTTTATTAGCCAATCGGACAAGCAACTTTGCTTCCACAGCAGGCTTGGTAATGAGACCCGCTAAAGCTTCGGTATTTGGAGGGGAGGCGAGGATATGAGGGATGAAGTCGTGGGGTGCGGTGAGGAATTTGCTCTCAGAAACAAACATACCTGGCCGTAGTCAAATCAGTACAGTCTCTAAACCAATGTCAGTTTTCACTTACCGAAGTGTATCCTTCGACTCAAAGCCTGCAATACCTCAACATCTCGAGTAGCTGAACTGCCGTAGTTACCATCATCTTCGGATTCAGTCTTCCCCTTTCCAGCACCGGTGATACCGGGGACGATGTGCTCCACATAGAACCGAAGGATCCTAGAATTGACATTTACAGAAGGGTGAGTAGCAGCGGGTTCATACAAGAGAGTAGGAAATTTTTGAGGTTTGAGGATGGGCTGCGGAAGCCTGTCCAGTGGGGTGAAAGGATGTTCATCGGGGCTATCCAGTAAGGTCAGCTAGAGTAAACATCGAAGATTGAGATCATATGCCTTGTAAAGCGTCGGGCCTTTGCTAAAAAGAGACTAACCGTCAGCTGTCTTTGAATGCCTTCAACGAAGTCCTAAACCTACCATGGAAAGTCTCTGTCTCGTACAAGAACCATTCAAGCCAGCTTCCTTCAAAATCAATTTCATCCTTGAATGCTCCGGCCTCGTAGATTTTCTTGTTGTACGCGAATTGAGCTCGTTCAATAAGCACTGAGAGCCAAAAAGAGTCAGTGTTGTTGATATCTGCTGCGTGTCACGAGAGACAAAGCACTACTGACAGAAAATGATTGTGTCTTCGAGCCGAATAAGCTGTGACCTGATGCGATCGAGAGAGAGAAGTTCTGAAGCGTTGGCCCCGGTAGTGAAGTTCATCATGGCCACGAAAAAAGGCTGAATGATACAGTGAGAATAGGAGGAATAACAAAAGGCAAAGTCACGAACAACCAGCGGGAAAATCGATAAGCGGCGCCTGGCCCAATATCGGTTGGTGAGCGCAAAACCTCGTTCCAATTATTATTATGACTACTTCATTTTATATTAGCTCAGTGATCGCTTTCGTAATAAATAATCGAATTGCCAGCACTTGTATCATCCTATTAAAGATCCATCCAGGGCGGTCAGCAAACTAATAGATCAACCAGAACGGGCGCCTTCAACGAGTCTTAGCTTTCCGTCTTACCGCGAGGGCGATCCTTTCTTGAGGTCGAAGGCCTGTTGTGATTGGAATGAAAAATCTATGAAGGTTTCTCAATGCCTTTTGTGGCCGCCCATATCAACTAGTCATAACTATTTCACCGTATCAGAGGCGCTAAGATGGCAGACGACAACGATCAAAATTCTTCAGCACAGTCGACCAAAACCAAGTTGGACGAATCAAAGCCGGCGGATGCAAGCACCGTGACACAGTCGACCGCTGTGAAATCTCAAGCAGAGAGACAATTAAACAAGTATTCTTTCCCGACCATCTCCTGCGACGACACCGATGACGATAAACACTGGTCTTTTACTACAGCTTGTGCATGACTGAAGAATTTAAGGAGTTTGAACAACATGCTCTCGATGATGCGATCGCCAATGGAGTAAATGCATCAGAAGTACAAGCTCGTTGCCAGGATATGGCCCGAAAGATATCATATTTTTGTCTGGCTATGGGGAAACATACACTGATTTTTGGACACAGATGTCCAGTCCGAGCTCTGTTGTGGCCCGCTTCCCCAAGAACCAGATCAGTCCATTATTGCAGACTTCAATGTATATGGATTAATGGACGACGGACATGGCATGGCTCACATCTTTCATTGCGCTCCCTGTCGGTTTTGCCGATATGATGCTTGGTGGTGAATGGGACCCCACCACCACCGTTTCTGAGGTATTCAAAGTGATGATCCCTGAGAGATTTGCGAGATTGAAGCAAAGGGCAAAATCTGGAAGCAAAATGTTTCTCGGGTGAAGAGCATACTGATCTTGTGGGTTGTCATTTGAAACGTAATCTGTGGGATATGTACTTATGTCGTGCAGAGACGATAGACAAAGATATAGAAACAGTTGGAAAACCACTATCCTGGCTCCTCCGACTCCATCCAGTCCTGATCTCTTGCAGTTCTCCTGCCGCACCCTAGCTCACGCTTTCTCGCCACATCAAAAATAATCAATCATGTAATGTACAAGGGACTTTTGGTCATGTATATCTTGTAGAAAACGTCGGAGATCGTCCCATATTCACATATATGTTTACATGTATACAACTGTGAACAACTTCTTATAAGCCCGACGTCGGATCTGCCGTTCACCAAGGAATCTCCAAAGGTCCAGGCTTGTCAAGCACCTCCTTCCCAAGGACCTCTTCGGCATTTCCAATGCCTTTCGCACCAACTACTAAAATTTAGCGCCCTTCCTCCGTTAGCTGGGTAGAAACTCACGTGGAGCCCAAAACTTTCCACTCATACTCAAATCGAGTTTGTCAACAAAATCAGCCAAAGGCTTGGCAGCTTCCTCAGGGGTGATGGCTCCCATCTTGTCGTAGAACTCTTCCATGCCAGCGTTCTTGGTCATATCTGCGTTCTTATCAACTTGGTTTCCCAAACCTAGAGATTCAAATAGTATAAACTTACCCGTCTTCAAGAAACCGGGCTAGACAATCTGGTGATCAGTATGTCGCCTCCTAAACAGAGTCATGCTGGATGAACTTACATGGATCATAGCAATAGGGATGCCTCTCTCCTTGAGGTCGTAGCTCAAGAGATGTCCCACCATGTTGGCAGCAGCCTTACTGCCATGGTGACCAAATGCTCCACCTCCCTCTGACTCCGTTCGTAGAGTTACAGATCCGGCCTCAGAAGTTAAAAAGAGGATCTTGGCGCTGGGCGATAGAGAAGAGGCAAAAAGGCTATGTAATTGACAAAATTAGCCCGATGGTGATTATTCACACCAACTCGCAATGCACTTACAGTGATTTGACGACAAACACAGGTGCAATGGAGCAGACAGAATACATCAAGATTTCGTCTTTCCAGCTAAGATTCTCGATCGACTGTAATAAAATCAACGGTCAGTAAAGTGTTGAAGCAGATTCAAAGACGCATCGACCTGCCTCTGGTTTCAGGACACCAGCAACATAGGCAACAAGATCGACGCTGGCCCCTTGCAGCCCATCCACCACCTTCTGGCCACAATCCTCTTTGGAGCAATCTACACTTTCAATGACCCTCACGCCCTTGGGAAAAGTGTCAGAAGGGGCGGATCCACGGACAGTAGCGAAGACGTTGCAGGGGTTTATGACTGAGGAGTAATGCTTGACAAGGGCCAGACCAAGACCACGAGAGGCTCCAACTACGAGGACTGATTGGGGCTGAAAAGCTTACATATTAGCGTCAGAATCGCTTGCTGACAACAGTATCTAAACAAGACCGACGGGCTTCGGCGGAAACGACGTACAGACATGGGAGGTTCTGTATTTGCAGCGTGATCTGTACTTCGGAGGGCCTTTGGTGAAGTGGTTGTTCGATCTAAAGAGGTGAAGCACAATTGATGGTGATGAACCTTTTTGAACAGGACTGAGTGGGTGGCCAGGGTGCCCTGCCGAACGGCGATTTCATGCTTTTTATGACGTAGACAACTGATGACGAACAGAAAGCGCGCCAAGTGGAAGGTGGAGGAGATTGGCTGTTGGTCTCACGCAAGCACAACATTTCCAAGACGGTCAGCAGCATAATTAAGCTATTTGAAGTAATCTCTGTCTCTAGCCACATCCTTTTTTTTTACTGTTCTTGACCCCTATATATTTCATATTCCAGTAGTAGAATCTGGGAGATAGCACTCCCTGTAGAATCATCACACCAAGCACTTTGACCACAAGTCGATGAGGGTGCCGGTAACGAAATGGTTTGAGAGTTGTCAAACACGTAAAGGCGGTCTTTCATCATCCACCAATACAGTATAGTAATCTGATGATTAACGCTCTTACCAGCCAAATGATGCTATTTATGCGTTACATGCTAATATTGGCCAGCTTTAGTTATGGGTATTTAAATATCTATTAACTGATTGGTTGATTGCTTCTTTCTTCTCACTTTACATACTTCCCCAACCACCAACAGGCTCCTGCTTATCGAGGGAAGCCCATAGCAGCACCTGAGGCACCAGTGGCACGGGTATCGCCGGCTCCTCGGGAAGGGTTCAAGTTGAGCTTGTAGCTATGTCTGAAGTCACTCTTGTGCATCTTGCCATTTTGAAGTATAATCATGATGGCAGCCCTGGAAGCCTCCAAGTCAGCTATATTGCCCAGATACATAGTGGATGCGATTAACTCACTCAACAGACTTGTCCTTCACGTTCTTCTCGTCACCGAAGAAAACGTTCTCGATTTCTTGTTTAGAGATCTCCCCAAGGGAGCCAGTGTGTCCAGAAGTAGCAGACTTGTACTATAGACACCACATAAGTCAGTCACAGTTTTAAAAACTCCTTCGTAGCCTCATCAAGTCATGTGACCTGTGAAGCAACAGTATTAGAAAAGATACTCACAATCGAGAATTGACCAATAAATCGGGAAAGAGCGATGTCCTTGGCACCATCCTTCCATCGCTCGTACTACGACAAGGTCGTCAGCATGAGAACATCAGCGGATGGAGTGTCATCCATAGTGACAATGTGGAGAAGAAACGAGACTCACGTCGGCAACATCGTCAACGAAGACCATGTATTCATCGGCATACTCGCTTGAGAAAGGGACACAAGCCGTCAACCATCGTGGAACCTGATGGAATGAGTGCTAAAGGGAACTTACTTGGGCTTGTAAACAACAGCAACAGCAACGCTAGACATTGTGAGGGATGTGTATGGTTTGGTTGTTGTAGAAGTGTTTGATTAGGGTAGAGATAAATTGAATGGGTTGTAATAGAGTGAGTGGATGAAGGAGAAAGAAAGGGGGATGTGTATCGGAAGGGCTTTTTATAGTTGAAATCGACTCCGTTCTGGCTCTGACGATGGGCCACAAGCGTGATCACAGGGTTCTCTACCGGTCACTGCCCAGTCAGCAGATGATGTCATACCCGGTCTATGAGCGGCTTCCTCCGTCATCCTGTCCTGATATTTTCTTCACGTATTAATAAATGACACATTTTGGTTCTACCAACTTTAGTTAACCTATCTACGAACATTTTCATATATATTTAAAAGCTGCATTCACGCCCGACGATTTCTTATTTCCGCCAACCTTCTCAACGTAAAGTGTCCCTGGTTCAAAATACCAGTTATCGACGACTTCCGGTTGACTGACCTGTGGTATGGCGAAAATAAATGTTATGGCGACAAAAAATGAAGATGAAAGATGCAAAGATAGCCAAGAGTCTTAGCATTCTAGGCATATGGAGCAAGCGAATGTAACCAAGAGCGAGCAGATTCAGGTCTGAGAGGCTGTAAACCGGCTGATCATTAGGCTGATAACAGATGGGCAGCTTCCATTCCGTTGATGCTATCGGGGCATTAACAGCAGACCCCAGCTATGTGAAAAAAAAATCGCTTGCCTTGGCATCCATGCCTGTACGCGATCCTGCTAGAAGGGATCTGGTACGCCCGCCGTAGCTCTTGTAGACTTGGGGATTAAACTGATCATGAAGGAGCAGGCAAATTACAGGTGTAATCTCCAGAAAAGTGAAGACAGTAGGGCTTTGTAGTGGGCTCTGGAGAGGAGACAAATAACAGATCTTGGGGTCTTCCCAGTAATTTCGTGTGTCGTCTTGTGGGTCTCAATAGATAAGCAAGACAATTGTGGATTGGCCGTAGACTTCCTGTGTCAATTGTAGGACTTTCTAGGAAGCTGTCATCATCGCTGGGTAGTTTTCATTCTTTGTCAGATGGGGGCATGAGGGGTGATGAAGATGGCAAACAGCGTGGTGATACGTAGGCCGCAGCGTCGAGCAAGATCTGAAGGTTCCTGGCATCATGCATAAAAAGATCAAAACGCGTTAATTCGGTATCACCAGCGAGTCCCTCTCGAATCACAGTATTTTGTTTCTTCGCTACCCTTGCACCGGACCTTATAATAATGTTGTCCATGTCTCTGTCTGTCGTGTGCCGTCTTTTCTGCCTTTTTTATCATTTCGAATCGGATGCTGACAAGGCGACGGAGTATACTGTGGAAAATAATGATCGATAGGGCAGATAAATTTCGCTGAGGCTAAACCAAATTAACGAACAAATTTCCGTCAGCTGTAGAGATAGACAAAGTCTAGTTTAGAACTTAATGGTGAGCAATAAAGACAGTCCAACGTGTCGTCGTGCGTAGACAAGATAGTAGCCAACAAAAGATCCTGCCGTTTCAGAACATATAGTCCATATCACCATGCACATGGTCAAGGAGCAAGCAGCACGCCTACCGCCAACAAATACTAGCGCATGAACAAACAACCATTCACAATCGACAAGTATCAGGCCATGTACGCTGTCGCAGACGATCGCCGAAGTTACTTGTATTGCTGGGTACCTGAACCCAACCATATACATTGCCTTGAAACAGCCTCCCTTCTGTCTGTCGCTATGTATAAGCTCCTCTATACATTTTTGATCTTTTCACGTCATGGATATCCTTGAATGGTTATAATCGCAAGGAAGCTAGTCAATATATCTAACGATCAAAATGGAACGCTTTAGACCTCAACGACATCCAATTCTCCCATTTCTTCTTCCTCTCCTTCTTGCTTGACTGCACCCCTGACAAGCTCTTCTATATGATCTTCCTTGGTATCTCTACTTTCGTCACGTTGTAAGAGACCAACAAATCGCTCAATAGAGTCCTTGATCTACCACATTGTCAGTTCGTGAATGCCGTATGGATGAGAGTTTTCCCGCTTACCTGTTGATCTGTCTCAACCTTGTGGTGCTCTCGAACGACGTAGTAGGCACCTCGGTTTCGAAGGGCTTCTCGGCCAGTGAAAGCTTAATGATACGCTTAGTGACTACTATCAAAAGAGGTGATGAGATCACTTACTAGTAGCAAGCAAAAGCAGAATTTCGACACACATCATACGGAGCACTGGGTCCCTCTCACGTTCCTTCTCGGGAGGAAGGAACTGCAGAGTAGGGGGGAGCTTGTCCATTTCCTGATGGCGGAAATATCAGCTAAACAATTTCATGAGCATCATTGCCGAAGACGTACATCAATGTCATATTCTTCAGGACCCATGAGAGGAGCCAAAACCCAAGGCAAAACATCAACGCCCTTGATCATTCGCGTAGGGTCTGAGGGCAATCTAACTCGGTCCTCTAAGTTGATGACTTAGTATGTACTATATTCGGTTCAAAGACAAATTATCCCTCACCTTCACTAGCCAACAACCAACCCATACTGGCCCGGTCCATAGCACAGTTCTTGATACATCCCAGGGCACCACCTCGCCTGATAGTATCAGGGTGACCTGTGTAAACAACAATTTTTGATAACAGGGGCTCATCGCCTTCTGAAGGTGTAGCATCGGCAGGTTGCGGAAAGGGAGGACGAGGAATGAGAAGAAGTTGTCTGGTTGCAGGGGCCATTGAGATGTTGGCAAAGACTGAAGCCAAAAAGTTACAGTCACCCTTACGTTTACCGGTACCCTCCTTTACACCATCAGAAGCACCATCCTCAAAAGCCTGTACCAATGCTCGGATCGCTTCGATCTCCCTCTCAGGTTCTTGACCGGCCTCGGCATTGACAAGACCGATTGTAGGGTCACGGAAATCAGGGTGGATAGTCGATGATGCTGATCCAGAAGCAGGAAGGAAATACGGTGGATAGTGTTTAGATTTGGGGAGAGGGATTATAGGGATTGTGAGATTGGCAAGATTGGAGATCAAAGAAGGGTGGGAAGTGATGTTGGACAGCAACATGGAAGTAAGGGGAGAAAGAGGGGAGGTGGTGTTCTAGAGAACAATAAGCATCTTGCTGAGTAGCTTTTACAGCTTTCCACTCACGGCAGTATACGATACAAGCCAGACAAGAAATTCCTTGTCGGAAATGTGTCGGGCCACAACAGGATTATCCGAAAGGTTGATCAAAGCGGAAAGGGCATCGTGTGCGATGGGCTGACCAATACATGTTAAAAAGGTTGAAAGCTTCCAGCAAAATGAATAAAGCCTACCGCTTGGTCCATGCACAAGTATGTCAAGTCCTTCAAAGCCTTTATTTTGATTTCGTCCTCATCTGACCCATCTTTCCTTTTGTTGGGCACCAGTCCGTTGCCGCTAGTAGTGGTGCCAGCAAAAGAGGAAGGGATGAAGATGTTTCGGTTGGTCGAGTTCTTGGGAGTGTGGCCTACAAGGTTTTGGAGAGCGAGATGCCTAGCTGAGGGGTTAGGAGAGTCGAGAAATTGGAAGAGCTCGGTAAGGGAAGCCATTATGGAGACGTGTGGATGCGAACAAAAGTGTGAAATGTATCAGAAATTTCGTTGTGTTTCATAATGACGATCGGGTGGATGTAAAATTTCCCACGGTTGTCTTTGGACTTCAATAAGTTGTTTCTTTCTCGTTCGTATGAACTGTCCGAGCTATCTGCTGCTTTTCGTCTTAACTGCTATTCTCATCTTCAATTTATACCTATTTCCAGCCATAGCCACGGCCCCACAGGGTAACTGGCCATTTCCATAACCCCTTATACTTCTCCACACTCGTTAAGCACTACGCCCCGCGCACATCCTCAACCATGCTCTCTACCTTCCGAACCGGCGTCAAGGATATTGAACTCGCCAACCCTCCTACAGACTCAATCTCTAGAATCGAATTCTCTCCCACCGCCGACATACTTGCTGTTGCGAGTTGGGACAACAATGTGGGTTGAGCAGCCGGTCAATCCATTCTGCTCTTATTAATATTGTCTGAACTTTAGGTGCGGTTATACGACGTAAACTCGCAAGGGCAGAACCAAGGGAAGGCGATGTACTCTCATCAGGCTCCTGTGCTTGATTTAACTTGGTCGGCAGTATGTTGCTTCCTATACAACCCAATTATAGGCCTAACTGATGTCTTTGATCAGGACGGCCAATATGTCTTCTCCTCCGGATGCGACAACGCTGCTCAAATGTACAACGTCCAAACACAGCAAGCACAACAAGTAGCTCAACATGATGCACCCATAAAGTGTGTTGAATTTGCCGAAGTGCCGGGAAGTGGACAGGTTTTGATTACAGCGGGTTGGGATAAGAAACTCAAGGTGAGAGACACAGGTTCTCCGTTCTTAAGCATATTGGTGACCTATCTCAGTACTGGGACTTGAGATCACCCAACCCTATTGCAACTATCGACCTCTCTGATAGGGCCTATTCGATGAGCGTTGCTCAACAACTGTTGGTCTGTGCTACCGGTGACCGTCAACTGCATGTCATCAATCTTTCAAGCCCTACCACCATCTTCAAGGTTTGTCCGCATATTGATATACAACTGATCGAAAGAGCTAATTTTAAGGTTCAGAGTATCGAGTCACCGTTGAAATGGCAAACACGAGTTGTCAGCTGTTTTCCTACTGGAGACGCATTCGCTGTTGGAAGTATTGAGGGACGAGTAGCTATCCAGTGAGTGATTTTGTTGTATATTCAGGAGAAAAGCTGATCTCCTTGTATGTAAAGATACCCTGGAGAGGATGATAAGTAAGTTGATAGTGGATAACGCACTGCGACAAACTAATGATAACCACAGGCGAAATTTCTCTTTCAAATGTCATCGATACGACATCCCTACTGGTAGCATGCCGCGAACTCCCGCCGTCAGCGGCTCCCAGAATGTTTTCGCTATCAACTCTCTCACTTTCCACAAGGTGCAGGGAACTTTCTGCTCTGGTGGCAGCGACGGTAGTTTGACATTCTGGGACGGTATCTCTCGAACAAAGCTTAAGAGTGAGCACTTCGGAGTCTTCTGTGCCGTAGTGTGTGGACATGGAGCTGATGAACCAACTAGCTTTCTCCTGCAAGGATTTGAACAACGGAGACACAGATGTACGACCACCAAGATTTGGTACTCCCATCGTGTCTACTTCCTTTAACCGAACCCAAGAAATCATCGCGTAGTGGGTCATGCTCGGGCTGTTGCCTCATTTGATCACTAACCAATGACTTCAAGTGCCATGTCATATGATTGGTCCAAGGGCCACAGCGGTGTCCCACCTGCGGGACAAAACATTAACAAAGTTATGTTGCACCCTGTCAAGCCTGAAGAAGTCAACAAGAAGCCCAAGAGGAATTAAAAGTGTTGAAATGAACAAAGCCGTGTAAAGTGGCAGAGACCAGCATTCTGGGCATGGAGGAGAGAGGAATTAGACTGTAAGCAGGAAGCATCTGTCTAGTATTAATTGGTGCTTTCTTCTAATTCAGGTTATTCGTGAAGCATGAGTACGGTTTTTCGTGACCCATCCTGTCGTTCGCCGAGTGATGAAGGGATTGTCATATTTGGTTACCAAATTCGTATAGCCTGTGTACCCTAGTTTCATCCCTTTCGTCAAGCTCAATTTTGTTACAAAGCTTTCCATTTCTAATCTGTTAACGATCTCACTTCAATCCGGTCTGGTCCGAGAAGCTAATGCGGCTGACGTCCGGAGTGTGGAGGAATCAAGAGTGGTCAATAAAACTATAAATTACTATGCCGGAAATTCAGTGCTTAGCATAAAAGCTCCACCATCCTCTTGCATCGTCGATGTGCTTTTATCACTATCGTCATTGGTATACTGTCGTGCAATCCCAAATGATCACAAAGTGTACCGTAGAAGATAAGCGGCCTCACATTACCTTAATTGTACTAATTATAAAATATGACTATCATTTGAAATCCGACAATGCGATGATTTTCTTGTTCAATTCATCCCAAGGATACGTGTAGAACAGATTGGCTTCTTTATCTCTCCGACTCGGCAAATATCTAGCTGCTGGCATTTTCGCGAACCAGTCAAATTATGTAGTTCTCGTACGCTGTTGATCTACCAGAAGCAGACTCAGAATTTGTAGCTGTGTTCTTCAAAAAGCGCAGTGGCATGATCTTTATTTGTATTCTACTTCCTACGAGAATACTACTCTTCAACCATTATAATATCATGTTTAATAGCAATTTTATTCTGATTAACCAGGCAAACTCAAAAGCCCAAAATACCCAGTCGTTCTTCCTGATCCTTCTGATCCGGGATATCAATCGTATCAGGGAGAGATGTTACTAGAAATTGAATCAAGGGCCAATCCAGATTATTTCGCCAAGACCATTAAACAGCTGGTGCGTCTTTTGATCTCATTGATCAAAATTTTTCATACCGTGCACGCAGACCCATGCAATTCAAGCCGTTTCAACGTAGTGGCCCCAAGGTTTGTCCGACACACCCTCAATCCAGCTCAAAACAAATTGAAGACATCCGAATAGCCTTGCCGAAGATCGTGAAATGGGAGAGATGGAGATTGTACATTGGCCGGAGCGGGGCGCCATAACAAGGGAAAAAAGGATCTGAGAGTCCTGGATGGTATAATACAAGGAGACGTTTCAACTGACGATGTGCTGATGGGATCAAGCTGCTTATGTTCCCATTATCAATGCTAACAATCGATCACGTTGTTCCTTTATCATTATCCCTTCCCAACCAGCGGTCTTCAATGTTGGCAGATGATGAATGCAGGCATTCAAAGACCTTCTCCTCAATTCATGGGGTGACGGAGATGTTGAAATGATAAAAGCCAAGTGATCACCCTCATAGTGTAGCATCATCGGAAACAAAATGCGATGCATATACTTATGGAATGAATTGAGAGGTTTGTCCGCAGGTCGGAAGTAAGTTTAAAGCTTTCCTGTTTGATATCTGTACCAGATCTTGGGTGCGAGTTGCCAGTCATGCTTTTGAATATCGGGATGGAATACGTCAAAGTCGTACTTTTCGAGACGCTTGAGGTAATTTTCCGGCGCTACCTGGATGATTACCATTAGCTATGGACAGTGTCTTGAGTGTTCAAGTACGCACCGCTGAAAGAAATATAGGCATAACGCTGCTCGGTACGACCTTGCCACCAGTCTCCTTCAAGTCTCTTCTCGCAGTGATTAATTCATCCATCCCTCGAGTACCAATCTCCCAGCAAGCATCCCTGAACCCTTTAGCTTCCGCTCCTCTTCTGAACAGTTCCTCCTCAACAATCCCGTACTTCTCGCAGATATCAGCAGGGATGCTGATTTGCTTCTTTTGAGAAATCAAAATAGGGAGATTGCGAAGGAGCGACACAACAGCCAAGAGGGTAGAAACGTGAGAAAGAGTGTGTGAGATATGGGCTGATGAAGCATGGGTTGGAGGAAGAAGGATCGGCAGAGGGCCCAACAAAAGAGAAGTTGAAAGAGGGGAGTTGATTGATAGATGAGATTCGAGAGAAACTGCTGCTGGCGGAAGAGAAAGAGCTTTTGCCTGCATGCTTGATTTAACGAAGTTACGGACCGTAATAATTTGAAGGCTTACCCTGACATCAATCAACTGGTTGAGGTAGTATTTCTGCACAGGTCTATGTTTCTTCATGTCGGCTAATAACACGGCCACAGGATGTTGAGGAACGATTTGGTTCTGAGGATTTGCGGCAAAGATACCCTTGAGGGCGTCTCGCCAGAATTGAAATCTAATGGATGCTAATGCAGGCTGGCTAACATTAGCGCTTATGGAGTGCAGCTCCAGCTAAGAATTCTTCGGTTAGTTCAAAACCTTCTCTCGTAAAGCGTCCAGCAGGAGGAGAATCGATAGCTCACATTGAAAGCTCGCCAGGCGAGCCACCATGCTTTTTCTCTCCTTGGCCAAAAATAAGAGCACAGCCAAGCCTCAGGATCCATCTTTTTAACAAGGGAAGAGCAGTATTCTAAGGGTGCTTGTGGGCCTCCTGATGCAGTTGAAGCAGAAGGGACGGCAGGTTTGGAATTAGAAGCGTAAGTCCTAATGCAGCTGACCACAGGGAAGCGCTGGGCAGACCTGTAAGAGAGCGACGATACAGGCCTCATCCTTTATGGCTTGTAGTAAGGCAGCGTAGTTGAAGTGGGTGATTCGGAAGTAGGAAACAAAGAAGAGTTGATACAGTTTCTGAGGATTCCGAGCTCGTGTAGACAGTCGTCATTATTCAATTTTAGTAATCTATTTCAGTTAAATACTGAAGATAGTCATGATGGACCGACGACGGTATTGTTGGCGGTCACCGCCGCCGCGCGCAAAAACGGGGCACGACGGCGACAAGGGGACTACTAAATAACTGTCTCCATGATGGTCACTGCGTGCGTGGTTGTCTGGCACAAGACGGAATGAAGATATATATATAATTATATATATACAAGTGATGACCCACGAAAGACTTCGCGGGGTTTCGGGTAAATAATTCAATTGCACCAAGTTAATTTTGGGAACTCTGTTCAGTTTTTGGGTGGTTTTGTTAATGAGAATGGACGTTCCACCATCCATCTGACGACAAATTAAACGAGATCAAGAGTGTCGATTCCGAAGCATTAGAAATTTTTCAGTAAGGCGAGGTGGAGCTTAAAACCTTGGCGAAAATCAGGAGGCTGGCTTTGTAGGTGCCTTGTCCTATCAATACATCAGTTCCTTAACGGACTTCTGTGTAGGAAATGAGGAGCGCGGCCTTAAGGAAGTGCCTACATTTGATCTGACCAATGATGACAACGATTTGAAGAGTATTTTTGCGAATGAATTTCGGCACACTGATCCTTGTCAAAAGCCTTCTGACTGGTATCTGTGATAACAGTCCTACCATCCCAAAAAAGCCGTACGCGAGATATCTTATTTGTTTGCATGAGGGATTGAAATCTGTACACAATGTTTATACCAAGAGGGACTATTACAATCAACCTTATTCGTCCGCAATCTAACTTCCCGTTAGTCTTTGCTGGGTCAGTTAAGTGATCACTCACCTTCGGCGCCAAAAAGAATTGCAATGTTCCCTGTTCAAACTCAAACTGCACCAGAAGAGGCACATCGTTACTCATATGCAAAGTGACTTCTCTGGCAAGAGGAGCGGATTTGGCAAAGTTGGTGAGGTATTTTAAAGAAAACGTGAGAGAAACTTGTCGTTCAAGGATGATAGATACTCCAGGATCTTCAACGTCCTCCTTCTTGGCTCGCTTATTGGCCTATGTCTGCGTCAGAAACTGAAATGACTACCATTCAGTAAGCTCACCTTGTCCTTCTTGCCAGCCGCCTTTCGCTTCTTGGGCTGCTCCTCTCCTTCTTGCTCTTCTTCGTCCTGAAGTTCGTCCTCTACACGATAGGTTAGCCACGTGTATATGTAAAGAAAATTTTAACTGACCGCCCTCAATATCCGGCTTCACATCAACGTCGGACCTCTGGCCGTCCTCGTCATCCTCGTCAGGGTCCCGTCTGGCTTCCCGTTTTGTTTTGGGCTTGATATCCAACTTTCCATCCTCATCCATCTCATTCTCATCCTTGACTCTGCTTCTGTCCTGACCAGCATTTTGACGGAGAAGAACAGAACCCTTCCCAACTTCACCGTCTGCGGAGAAGGTGACACCCTCCTTGGAGCATTCGATTTTGACTGACTCGCCGAGGACAGCGAGATCGCGGCAGATGCGAGCAAATTCAGCAGAGGACATGGAAACGGTGGCATCGTATTGAGTGTCGGGGATGCCAAGGTGTTCTTGATCGATGTCCATTAGCTTCATTTCGTACTCGCCAACACGATCCTCCTCTATGCGTCAGGTCGTTTTAGCCCTTGATCTGATGGAAACGTGGAATGGCTTACTAGGAGATTCAAATATAAGGTTGAGTGCATCGGCATCGTCAGAAGCCTTAAGTGTGACAACATCAGTATCTTTAGCACATTTGAGAATCTTGGTCAAAGAGGCAAGCTACGGTCTGCGTTAACGCCATTGAGATATCAATTGAGGGATGAATGAGACTTACATTGACACCGAGTGGCATGTTTCGGTCGCATCTGTATTCATCAAATTCGGAAGCTTCAAGCTTTAGGGCGACCAAAGCGATATGGGAATTGTCCATGGCTTGAAGAGACTAACAAGACTCCGTCAGACTCATTACAATCAACGCGTCGATGGGCGCGACGCGCGCCCTTGAAAGATACTCACGATACCTTCCTCAGTACAATCGAGATTACCATCAGAGACAAGTTCCTTGATAGCTACAGCATATTGTCAGCATCACGTTCTCCGTAGTGTTGTGGAAGCTAACGACGCGAAGATATCTTGCAATACCGACGCGTAGGCTGTGGGCCTTAGTCTTCAATTGAAGCGGAAATGAGGCCTACCATCCAAGAGTTTCTTGAGGACTACAGCTTGTTTTACGCGTGCTTCAAGCATCTTGTGTTTTGTTGAGTGAATGGAGAAATCGATGAAGTGAGTTTTTGACGATAATGGAAAGAGTTTAGATGGATAAATAAATGACTGTTGCCTCTGTCTGCGAAATTGATTTGGAGATCGCGTCGTGTACGCGTAACCTAATTTACGTAATAGTAATTAAAATGCCACATGTAGTAATGATAAATAAAGCGTCGCTCGCCGTTGCTCGTCGCGCTTGCCTGCCGCCACGACGACTACCATTCATTATTATACTTGAGGTTTGCTTTCGTCACTCAATACAGCGCTACGGATTAACCTTTTGTCCGTTGCTGATTATTGTTGACCGTCGATATTATCTGCGGGCAACTGTGTGCGTCACATTAGGTTTACCATTGAACAGATTGTACTGAGAGGTTTGTTCAATATGACATTCAATGCTCTGCCTGTATGTGACCTTAGCGAAATGAACTGGCTATCGCTAACAAGACTTAGCTTCACGAAACCTTAAACCTCTACGTCTCTCCTACCGCTTACATTTTCGAGCCCGCTTCCTCCAGTGCTGGCCATGCGGGAATCGACGGCACCATATTTGTTGATGAGAAAAATGTAAGGGAGAGTATGGTTGTGGACCGTCAGACCGGCCAGATTAGCTTGAGTAGTGAGTGACAATCGGTGGGATGCGTGGGGCGGAATGTCGCTGATGCGATAGGACATAACAGCGGCTTCTCATATACCATTTGGAAAGGAAAAGGTTATTACATGCTACGGTATTATTGGTATTCTCAGCCTTGCTACTAGTAAGTTTCGCTACTCCTCAGACACCACTGTGCCCGTGCTGATTTTGTGCTTTTTAATAGCCGATTTCCTTCTTATTGTCACTTCTCGCACTCCCTCATGTCGCCTTCTTTCTCACCCTATCTACCTCGCGAATGATTATCGACTTCTTCCTGTTTCCCCTCTGTCGACTTCTTCCGCCATTCTTGAACATCCTGTAGAGAAGGAACTCATCTCTCTTGTCGAGCAGGGTCTCAAATCCAGCAAACTCTGGTTCTCGTATGGTTGGGACCTTACCAATTCTTTGCAGAGGCAACAAGAGATCGATCTGAAGCTCTCACAGTCCGGAGAACAATGGCCAGTCTGGAAACGGGCAGATGAACGATTCTTTTGGAATAGGTTTCTCATGGACAAGATGATTGACGTGACCGAGTCCGGTGAGGCAGATCTCAGCCGATTTATCCTTCCCATAATGTACGGCTCTATCGAGCTTCGGTCATCCACTCTTAACTCTCGGGATCTTCTTTTCCTACTCATCTCTCGGCGATCTCGTTACCGAGCCGGTACCAGATACTTCACTCGAGGTATCAACCCCTCTGGCCACGTCGCCAATTTCAACGAGACTGAGCAAATTGTTCTGTATGACCCTATCCCGGAGGATGGAGAAGCCTACAGAAGGGGAAAGGTAGAGGGTAGGGAAAGACTGAGCTTTGTGCAGACAAGAGGGAGCGTTCCGCTCTTTTGGGCAGAGGTCAACAACTTGAGATACAAGCCTGATTTGCAAATTATGGATTACACTGAGACGGTGAGTGAATGACATTGAAAGACGTGGCATGTTCTGACAAAGAATTAGCCTCAAGCCCTCAAAGCGCATCTCGACAGTATGATTAAGACCTATGGCCATACATATCTTGTGAACCTTGTAAACCAAAAGGGACACGAACAACCTGTCAAGGAAGCCTTTGAGCGCTACATGTCTCTTGTCGCCTCGTCCGACCCGTCCATCCAGGAGAAAGCTCATTACCTCTACTTTGACTTTCACCACGAGTGCAAAGGTCTAAGGTTTGACCGAATTTCCCTTTTGGTCGAGAAGCTTGCGACCGCACTTGAGGATATGGGCTGGTATCATTCGGTCAACCCCGACTCTTCAACCTATGCTCTCTTCCGACCAAACTCTGCAGACACCCAGGTACTTGCTAAGCAAATGGGTGTCGTCAGAACCAACTGTATGGATTGTCTTGACAGGACCAATGTCGCACAAGCGGCTCTGGCTAGATGGGTTTTGAACCGGCAGTTAAGGAAGGTTGGGATCCTGAGCGTCAAGGAAGGTGTGGAGGACCATGAAGAGTTTATGATTATGTTCCGGAATGGTACGTGCTTTTCATTTCTACTAGAAACTAGGCTAACTTGAGAAAATAGTGTGGGCCGATCATGGTGACACCGTCTCCCGTGCTTATGCAGGAACCGGTGCTCTTAAATCCGACTTTACTCGTACCGGTAAACGATCCAAGGAGGGTCTCCTGGAAGATGGCTACAAAAGCGTGGTGAGATACATTAGGAATAACTTCTTCGACGGCGACCGTCAGGTTAGTTCCCATTGTTGTGAGCTGAGAGAGACATCTGACTGAAGAGCAGGATGGTTTTGATATTCTAACTGGAGCATGGATAGCCAAAAGGGGCGGCGTTCCTCCGTTGACTGATACAAGACCTCTTATCATGCGCTCGGTAAGTCCATGCTTTTGCCTGACCAATGCTGACCCAAGAAGATGCCGTACATACTAGCGTTTGCTCTCACTATGATTACCGCAGCTCTCACACTCCCACGAACCTCAGAGATGTCCATATATTCTTTCCTCATCCTGTGGTTCTTTCTTGCATTCTTATCAGGAAGCTATATTTGGGGCAATGTAAGTTATTTTTTTCATACATTTATTTGGCCGTTGACCGCCATTTATCACTCTTAGGGTACATCATACGTCTCCTGGCCGCGTTTGAACCCTCCTCTAGAGATTCTCTCTTACTCTGGACCGGGTCACCGCTCTGCGGTCCGCGGTCGAGGTATGTCATTCGCAGCCGTCGTGCCGTTATTCGACCGTCGACGCCGAAATGGTCCTGGAGCTGGCCTACTTGGTGCCACCGGGGGCATCGGAGGAAGGAACGATGGAAGGCCTGCAATGTATAAGATGGAGGAGTCAGAGTTGGGCAGGAGGAAGGGTGCGTTGATTGATTAAGTATAGTATGTAGCGACATATAGAGGAATGAAGATCAACGAAGAAAGTACAACAACATAGAATAGACCCGGAAGCAATTTCAGTTTGCGGCTGTGCGCGGTGCGGGGACTTTATTTTGATAGAATAAGTGGAGGAATGTGTCGCCCAATGAGGTTTTCTCCGCTTTTACGAAGGAGGGAGGAATAGTGATGATGGACGCCGCAGGTCTCATAGTGGGATGATGTTGCCAGGGTTCTTTTAATGTTTGACGTTTGAATGTAAATGCTGTTTTTGTCATTCACGTTTGTCAGAGGCGATGAAGCTGGCATACTCGCGTCTTCTTTGTTGTTTCTGCACGAAAACAAGTATCTGTTATCCCATCGAGAGAATAAAAGGACGGCGTACGACGCGACATTATTAGGCGGTGCCTTGGCTTATGCCATAGATTTTTGTTAGTCTTGGAATGGTTGGTGTGCCTGCCTTCTTGGTTTCTGTTCTTCCTTACCGCTGGTCATCACGAGTATGGTCGGTGGGAAACGGTTGACGCAGTTGAACGCTGTCAGTTAACATACCACATAATTACATGGACATGTCAAGGATGCGAGTTTGTGCCTTGCTATCTATAGAGCCCTTTTGTATATATAGCGATTTACTGCCGGATACATGAAGGCTGCGAGCGAGTCGCGCTGCCTAAAAACTATAGTAACGTGAAAACAAGGCGCGTTTGAGTTGGCAACAAAACGCCGTATCTAGGGAAAATCAACAGATTTCGGAAGGACACGCACTCAGGGGTTCAGGATCCCGGACGTGGACCCTGGGAAATAAAGGAAACGTGTCGGCGGGTGAATCGGTTTTACTAGTCAACAGGTAGCAGAAGAGGAGAGAAAAAGAGAAAGGGGGCTTTCTTTAGGTAAAGAAGTCTTGGCTTGGAAGGGAAGAGCGATCTGAGGCAAAGGAAGGAGGGAAAAGGGAGAGGAAGAATGAGACGACAGCTCGGCACGGTATGATCCGCTCCCATTAGTGTACTGTATTTGCCGCTGGTTCAGAGACATTTTGCGCAACCGAGATGCATGGGCAGTATAATCACGAACCATCGAGCACAGCATTGCGGAAATCAGGATTTGAATGGGCTGGGAATGATACTAATCCTCACGGTGAAGTAAACGAATTTAATAATATCGTACGCATCACTGGCTGCTGTTTGATCATCGCTGTTCGCGTCCCCCTTTTTCTTTCATTTCATTTCTTCTTTCACATCATCATCACCACAACAAGAGCATAGGCTCAGATACCTCAACAAGCAGCGACATATATGCGCATGTCGCCTTCCGTTCCCCCTCTTTCCGACCTCTTTCGCACCGCCTCTTTTGCCTTTGCCTTTACTGTCAACCTCTGTTAAGACGCCCAACACTCGACGCCGTCTGTCAAAGGTTACAACCAGGCAGACAGAGATCAATTCAACTTACAGCAATTAATTCAGCCACAGAAGCGTTCAGCATTACATACCTGGCCATTAATCATGCTCGCACCTCTCGCATTGCTCCCTTTGCTCTCCCTGATGCTTCCTCAGGCGTCTGCGGACACTCGACCAGGGAGCCTTCCCCATAACCTTCATCATCCCTATCGCCGTTCCCTCAAGCGATCCATTACCTCGGACGCGTCCTCTATCAATGGCGAATCGTTCGACTTTGTGATTGCTGGTGGTGGTGTTGCTGGTTTGACTCTCGCAGCAAGATTGAGTGAATGGAGTAATGTGACCGTCTTATGTATCGAAGCCGGTGGAGACGGCTCTAACTACGAGGATCAAATTGATATCCCTGGTAAGCTTTGTTGGCTGCATTTCTTAGCCACATCGCCATGCTAATATATGATGGCTTAGGCTACTCCTATCTCAACTCCCTCACGGGTACTGCGTATGACTGGGCATACAACACTGTTCCACAGACAGATGCTCTCGACCTCACGAAGTATTGGCCCAGAGGAAAAGGCTTGGGTGGTTCAGGTGCCATCAACGGTTTATTTTGGGGAAGAGCGAGTTCCATCGAGTATGATGCTTGGGCTAGTAAGTAGCTACGTAGTCATTCAGCTTGACACAGAAACTGATGGAAGTAGCTTTAAATCCTAATGGCAATGAGACATGGAATTGGGAAGAAGTAAACAAGTACATCAAGAAGGTATGTAGCCCCTGGTCAGGTTTCTAGCTATCTTTAATGCCTGACTCACATACATTCAGTCCGAGAATCTCACCGCTCCTCCCACTGATATCCAGGAAAAGTTTGGTATCGTCGTTAACGCATCTGCCCACGGCGACGATGGACCCATTCAAATCGGTTTTTCCGAATATATTTTCGACGAGGTGGCTAAGTGGATTCCTACCTGGGAAACTCTTGGGCTCTCTGGGAAAGATCTCGCAGGCGGCTCAACACACGGTGCCATGATTTCCACTTCCACCATCAACATGCGGAACCAGACGCGATCCGATTCCAAGGCCGGCTACATCGACCCTCTTCCTCCAAGGTCCAACCTTGTGATTTTGACTGAACAACAGGTCACAGGTGTCATATTCAATGGAAGCACAGACGCGAGTGGAAACATCGTCGCCAGTGGTGTTACTTTCCAAGCGAACAGCAACTCGGCCAATTATTCCGTTCAGGCCAATAAGGAAGTACTTTTGGCGTATGTTAATTCGCTACAGTATGAACACCGAAGCTGACTCAAACTCAGCGGTGGAACTGTTGGTTCCCCTCAGATTCTTCAGCTCTCAGGTATTGGGCCCAAGGACCTACTGTCCAGCCTTGGCATCGATACTAAAATTGACTTGCCCGTTGGATATAACCTTCAGGATCACGTTTCGTACTCTATGTATTGGTCCACTCCGTAAGTTTCATGTTATATTGCTTTCTGCCGTCCTTTGTACTGTCTTGGCTGCGATTGGTCCAGTAATACAAGGGGAGGCTGCTCAGATTTATCTCGAGGGCCGTTGCTGACGATTCCCCAGTCAAGGTACCCTTACATGGAGCAATCTGAGTGCATCCTCCACGCTTCAGAGCGAGCAGTTGGCTCAATACAAGTCAAATTTCACCGGCATGTGGACTTACGTCAATGAAGCCGTTGGATGTGAGTAAAAAAATTCCGTTTTATTTCATTGATAACTGACATTCATTTAGACCCCTCTATGTCCGATATCATGCAGTCAAGCTCGTCAGCATCTACTTACGCCTCGACAGTATCCTCTGCTATTGACGGCATGGTCACCAACGTCACTTCCTGGCTCGATCTTCCGGATACTGTTGCTACCGGTCTTACGTCACAGTACCAGATCCAGCAACAGTGGCTTACCGAGGATATTGGGCAGCTCGAAATTGTTCTTACCCTGCTTGGTAATGGTGGCAACGAATTGGGTATCCAAGTCGCTTTGCAACATCCTTTCTCTCGAGGTACCATTTTCATCAACTCTACCGACCCTTTCACCCAGCCGAACATCAATCCGGACTACTTTGGCGTTGGTTACGACATTGATATTATGGCCTACGGCTCTGAATTCGCCAGGCGTTTGGCTGCTGCGAGTCCTTTGTCCGACGTCATGATCACCGAGACCGCTCCCGGATCCAGCGTCACCGGTGACTCTCTTGCTACCTACACGAAACAGAATTGTGGAACTGAGTACCACCCCCTCGGTACTTGCTCCATGCTTCCCAAGAACAGCGGTGGTGTCGTCGACACCACTCTTACTGTCTATGGTACCAGTAACTTGCGAGTCATTGACACTTCTATTGCTCCCTTGCAGCTCTCCGCACACTTGATGGCCACTACGTATGGTATTGCCGAAAAAGGTGCTGACATCATCAAGAAGAAGTATTGGTATGTTGACCCTGTCACCAGCTCGTCCGCGACTGTAGCAGCTGCCACCACCTCGACCGAAGCCACGACGGCTGCTGTAGGCGACGCCACCGACACTGCTGTCACCAACATTAATCAGAACAATGCTGAGTCTGGTAGTACCTTGAGCTCAGGTGCTAAAATCGGTATTGGAGTTGGTGTTGGTGTTGGCGCCGCTGCTGTTCTGGCAGGTCTGTTGTTATTCTTCGTGATGAGGAAGAGGAACCAGAAGGAGGACGAAAAGGGATGGTACGGTGACAGACAAGAGGGATGGAACCCGGATGCTGGAGATGGTCAGTAGACTTTCACGAAATTGTCACGCCGATATACTGATGCTTGTTACAGCTTACAAGGAGCCTGGGTCTGCCTATCCTATGGCTGATTTCGATTCTCACAATTCCTATGCTTCTCCCACACCTGCTTTCATTGGAAACCACTCTCGGAACCAATCCATAAATACTATCGCCACGGCGGATCTTGCTTCTCGCACGCCCATGCGCAACTCTTCCTCCTTCTCCTACGCTGCCGGTGGTCCTGGTGTCGGGCGGACTGCAAGCCCGTACAGGGATGATATGAGCGATGACGGAAATGGTCAAGGTCATGTGTATCAGGCTCCCGAAGCGCCCGCTGGTCAACAAGCCACAAGGGGCGAACAAAGGTATCAGCCTGTTAACATTAGATAAATACAGATCAAATAATTCACCTTTTCCCGCCCCCCTCCAGCTATGAACTCTCAAAACATCCTTCACGACTACCAACGAACATTATGGTTTGAAGGACAATACTTGTCGGACGTTTTAGCTTCTTTTTTCCTTTCCGTTCTCATATCTTCTCGGTTCTCTGTGCCTCTTATCATACATTCTATCATACAGTAACACTAGTACCTGACCTTTAGACAATCGTTTTACGCCGCTATCACGCATCATGACCGTACAAAATTTCCGAACACTGTGTATAAGGACGATTCTTTATTCGTGTCTAGATACAGTCTCAAATGCCCCCTCACTCTTTCTCTTCTGCATTTTAGTTGATTCCTTCATATGTCGTAATTAATTGATTATGTGAACAATAATGCAACCCCTGGTGCCGACGAATGGTGTACAGACAGTTACAATCACTGCCTGAATACTTTGTGACCAACCAAACGACTAACAAGAGGAATATTCTTCATTGGCGTTGTTCAAGCAATTGATTTCCTCTAAAATATCATCCCTTGTAGATTTGTTGTATGATGCCGCTTATAATGGGCATGCAACAACCAACATACAGTCTGGCTGGCAACCTATCCGCCACTCTGCAAAATTATGATGTGTGGTCCATAGACAAGTAGTGTATATGAAAGATGCTAAAGCAGCGACACTAAATGAGACGACACACAGACCACAAAGCAAAAAAGGCTGTGGAAAACTGAGATGTCCTTTTAACAAAGGTGGTTTAAGCTTTCGCGACTGATTCAGGCGTTGCGGCATTAAAAATGGTAGGGATTGGATGCACGTAAAATATCGTAACAGAAATGGTTCCCTGTTGACGCAGAATCTACTCAGCGCGAGAAATCTGAGATGTCAAAAAGGTCACCAAAACTAAGTGGTGGAAGAATAGAGACACTACAAATACTGGTACTGCACACTACACTTCATCTTCGTTCATCAGTACAAGACAAAAAGAACATTCTCGTGATTGGCGATGATCACATTGTGAAAATGAGATAACAACCATGAGATCAGAAATATTAATATAATACATTGGCGGGCAGGGTAACTTAAGGCGCATCCCCTGGCTTCCAGGTTGGGCGACACTGCGTACTTGGCTAAGCGAAGGCGACGGATCTCTTTCCAGACGGCGTTGTTCAGTGGGATCCACTCTTCCCGAATGTCATCTGTGAGTGGCTGTTGCAGGCGGCGTAGCTCTTGGGCGAGCATATGCGGAAGAGAAGGAGAGCTTGTTGGGATGGGAGAATTTGGGGTTTGAAGATCGAAATTGGGGTTAGAAGATCTTCGTGATTTCTTCGTTAACTTTGTCTTGCAAGACGATTCGGCGCTTCGTCGCGCTGCCGACCGTTGTACCCAGCGATTTGAACCCATTTTCCCTTATGTCTCTTAGGCTCTTCATTGAACGGTTGTCTTCGTTGAGTTTAAGCGCATGGCTCTTGGAGGATTGAGAGGTCCTTCGAGCGCTGTGTCGTCGGGCGAAAGTATGTAGACGTCGTCAAGATATGTGGTTATTTGACGGTGGGATCCGAGGTGCACGGAAAATTCGGTTATCGTGGGGCGTAGGGCTAAGGAGAAGAAGACAAGGCCGAAGGGGTCCCCTCGACGAACCCTCTTGGAGGAGGCAAGTACATGCCCCTCCTCACAGACCAGTGTTGACGAGTTGCTGTAGGACAATCTACATTCTTGAGAGAATTTGGGGGCGTGGGTAGCTATTGCGCTTGTCATTTCTCCCCGGTCGATGCAGTTGAAGGCATTAGATGTGTCTAAAGAGGAAAGATGGGTGTGGTGGCCGTCCAATGCGCCCTAGATTGCTCGCTCAACTGCCCTGACGATTGGCTCGACACCGTCTGGTGACATCGCTCCCATCTGGAAGGGCAGGAGAAATCCCGGTTTGAAGGTGGCTTTGAGAATGACCTTTGCGCAGACTCGGTAGATGAGGTCAGCAACTGCGATGGTAGGACATACAGAGCCGTCCATTTTGTGGAGAAGGACGAGCTTTAAGGCTAGGAACGTTTTGTTGTCTGGAAGAGCGTTGTTGGCAATGGTCCGACTCATTTCGTTGAGAGTTTGCAGAATTTGTCACTCTTGCAAGTCACTTTCATGAGGTGGGGGCTCCAGCCGGATATACCAGGCGCGTGTCTGGGTTCAGTTTGCTAACTATTTCCTTGAGTAAGTGGGGGTGAGAGCAGGGATTGCCTGGCGACCAAGGGGGTTACGGGGGTGAAAGAGAATACATGTAAAGGTTGCTATTGAAAAGATTGGTGGTTCCTGTGGGTGCTTGTTGCGAAGTTGATTGCGAACTTCGGGGGCGGTCTCGGCTACGTTCCCGTCTCCTGTCAATATCCTGGCTGCTGCCCCAAGTCTCCCCTTCTCAATCTTCCTAATGGAACTTGTCCTCCCTGAACATTCCGCTAGCCCCCCTGCTTGGCCATGTCGGCGCCTCCGGCCAGTCATCATGCGATAAATAGGCCCGAAGGCGAGAAGCTGTTAGTTGTGGATGGCTGAATGCGGGGACGATTCCTCCCTTGGGAATTTGGAGAAGGAGGGCGAGGTTGACT
Source organism: Cryptococcus deneoformans B-3501A (assembly GCF_000149385.1). NCBI lineage: Eukaryota > Fungi > Basidiomycota > Tremellomycetes > Tremellales > Cryptococcaceae > Cryptococcus > Cryptococcus deneoformans. The sequence continues at coordinate 293,972 of NC_009189.1, forward strand.
GCCGAGAAGCCAGAGTGAATTTTGTAGAGGACTTGCTCGATCACAGTAATAAAGGCTCGCTGTGTACTGGGCAAGGGCTTGAAGCGGGCGGGGAGGTGGGAGAGGTATAGGAAGCGGAAGAACCACTCTTCACGTGGCGAGAGGTCGGTCGGTACCTCTGCGATGTTGGATAGATCTGTTCTCGCTTGCATGCCTAGGGGTAATCTTGTAGGGGTTGCGCCTACGTCTCCCACGACTCTATGCTAGCCGCCTAGTCCCTCCTGCTAGGGCATCGCGATCCAAGTCGCCTTGCGTCCCCACTCTCTGCACTCCTCTCTGTCCCTTGCCACCTGTCCTCGGGGTTTATAGTGTTCGGGGTGTTTGCCGCGCTTTGAGACGTCTAATAAGGGTGGCTGGAGGATTCAAAGGAGATCTGAAAATTGTTGAGAGGACACTGCAGTTCCATTGCTCTATGTAAAGATGTTTTGATACTGTACCTACGGAAAAGAATGTACCCCCCCATTTGATCCCGTTTTCTACCTATACAAACAACATCGATTGCATGTATCATTTTACAGTGCATGTTTTCGGGCAAACCAAGTACATAAACAGATTCTATGCATAATTTACAATAATTTAATACTCGGTAGACTTCCCTTTCGCCTTCCAAACTGCTACACGCCTCTGTTCCATCTCATCTATGAGATCCCTCACCTGCTCCAGGTCGATCTCATCCCATGCCTTCTGTATTTGTTTCCAGAGCTCATCAAGCGACGTGGCGACCCTGGGAAAAGCCGCGACCTTTGACTTTAGGAGATACATACGTTCTCTATGGGATTTAGGTCAGGAGAAGAGGGGGGATGGCCAAGGGTTTAGATTCCCATTTCAGCTCTCGCTGGTTTCGCAACGGCAGTTCGATGTGAGGGAGCTCCGCCCTCCAACACAAGGATGTTTTAGAAGCCGGAGGACTTTAGCCACCTAAGGATACCACCCTCGTCCCCCAAGACGCCTTCGATCACCATCTCGGGGTACCTGAGTCCGTTGAGGGACTCGGCCTTGGTCCTGATACCATTTTTGACCGTCGATGGAGCCAGAGGAAGGCGTAAAAGAGGGAATTTTTGGTAGTAGCTAATCGCTCCCCAAACCATCAGGCTCTGTCGACCAGAATGGAAGGTTGGTAGGATGCGTTGTGGAGCGTACGCTTCGCCTACGCATCGGGTAGCCCTTGACCACCTCGTAATTCCTTCCCCCAGCTCCAACACACATTCATCATCAGTGAAAACAACGTCCCGCCAGCCCCTCTTCATGTTGTTCCTGGTCCAATCTTCCCTCTTAGCTATAGTTTTGGGCGAAAGATAAGGCTTACGCCTCATAATTCTGCGGTAAAACCCATGCTCGTGAACGATCTTGACGATAGTCGTCACGCTGACATTGTATCTCTTCGCGTGGACGCTCCAAGGTTCACGGGGATTGCGAACAAAGTCCTTCACACGATTCCTTACTTGCCCCTGGCCCAACACCTTTGGCCTTCCAGGGATTGAGAGCAGATAAGTGTGTCCACGGGGCGCATACTCTCGACACCAACGCTTGATTTGTACACTTGGGACGCTTATAATGTTTTGCAAGACTGCTGAATGATTTCCGACTTTGTGGGCTCCCTCGATAGTTATTAGTAGTGGGGGTGACCTGGGGTGCCATTATGGAAATAAATCAGGTAGTTATAAGTACATGCATGAACAACTCAAAATCATAATTATGGGGTATAGTCAAAAACGCGTCGCGGGATCAAATACACATTCTTTTCCGTAGGTACCCGTACCAAGTCGCGTCGAGGAAGTGCATGCCTACAACCGATCACCGCTTGCCCCTTCTTCAGCTAAATTCAATCAAACGGCACATGTATTTTAAGTATGCATGAATGGCACCATTAGAAGGGAGGACCTGGAAGCCACTCAGCGGCATAAGTGTCGGAGCTGCAGGACGAGATTTGACCGAGTAGTATGGAATTAAAAGAGACATAAAAGGGGGTGTTTCGCGAATATTAACTGTACAGAAACGGCAGAAACGCGTGAAAAAGTGGTAAAAAGTGCATGCCTGGAGCGTTTTTGCGTCTTCAGCCACTTTCAACTAAGTGACCCAGATGTGTAAAGAATGCATACACGATACTGTTGGATGCAAGAGCCTGAGCTCAGTTCAATGGTACAAGTTTGAAAGCCGTACGATGAGTTTTAACCGAGTAATAAATATGGAAATGAAAAACGCGAGCCCTGCAGGGCTATGCTGCGGCAGGCGATTGCCTTCTTATTTTATTAAAACACACAAATTATCCGAAGAGCTTACAAATTATCCGGAGGCCTTACGTCTTTACTTTATTTATACCATGTTTTTGGTTTTTGGTTCCTGATTTTATAACTATGCACCCGCGGCCGGATAACACGACAAGTGCAGCAGACTGCTTGGCACTTAAAATTTACGGCTTTTCTTTTGTTTTTCTTTTTGTTTGTACGATACCACTAGAATACCCAGGTTGAAGATTGCGGGCATTTCCTGTCCTCAAGCTGTGTGCCATATACTACCCATATACACTGTACATCTGCCACCTACCACATACTATGTGCTATGTGCCGTGCGCACTGCATAGGAGCAGCGACTATATCCAGTTCTCAAGGGGCTTTATTAGAAGTATGAGTGAATTCGCTCAGATAAATAATAAATTACTGCTGCTGACATGGTAAATTGCTGATCACCTGTCAATATCCAAAGTCTTACGAACTACATATTAATTATGTATATTAAAGTCTATGATCTGCGGAAAAGATACGGCGATAACTCTCTTTTTTTGGTTCCTTGTTCCTCTCCTTCGGTGATTGGTACCCGTCTCACTTTTAATTGCGAGAGTTTCAGCTCGGCATTTTGTATGTTTCCGAGCTTGCAGCCGCCCAAAGATCAGGGTGCATGTGATATCAGATACAGGGGTACTATACGGGGAATCGACTACCGATTACCATGTACTATATGATCTAATTACTGACATCCGTTTTGCCTTGTTCTTTGTTTCCTGTAATGTTTCGGCAGAATGAAGAAAAATCCTGTACTCCGTAGTATTACTCCCTTGGATTCGATGACTGATGGAAGGTTACAAGACAATCTGATGATGATCGGTAATCATAATAGCATTGGGGTTTCAGGTGAGAATAATGGTACCGCCTAGGCAAGTATCGCTTCCATGCCGAACATTTCGGGGTACAAGAGGAAACAGCAATGAAGTGAGTTAAATCTCGACCGCAAATACCACTGCGGTATCATCTTGTCATAAAAAAAAATGGAAAGCAATGGCATCTTGTTGGGCAAAACTTCATCATGCATTGCAGATAACATACATAAAGTAAATGACCCCCTGACCTGAGAATGACGGATTATAATAAATAATCTATCGCCTCCACCACGAACCCATTCCAATCCTGTACCTCTTAAACGCCATAAGCAATAAGCAAAAGCTGTGGCTTGTAATGTCAGAAGTCCTTAAAAGCCGGAAAGCAGCTGCATATAAGAAATGAAAAAGGAAATAAACAGTGGACAATAGACGATTGATGATCGGCCTCGCATAGGAGATAGTCATTTAAATGAAATATGATACCCGTAACAGGTAACTGAGACATAAATTTTGAGACTGATGAGCTGCGACGAGAGGAATGGAACAAGGGATTGATTTGAATGAACAATGGTGAGAAAAGGAGATAAGCAAAGGGCAAGCTACCATTTATCATTAGTCATTCACCGGCTAGATCCTTCGTCTTCGGACTCGTTACTCCTAATTTAGGAAAGAAAAAAAAACATTGCAGTAAATAAATGAAGAAGAACGAAAAAACAGGATGCTTGGACAAGGAATCAAAGAGTTGACCGAACGAACCGTCTCTCTTGCGTTCTCTAAGCAGCGCGGGCAGGCCGAACAATAAATGACCTTAGGAACGAACGATCGCCTTGACACATGTCGTCCCTGGTCCCTGGTTATACTTTTTAGCCGTCCGTGCTTCAGGCTCTGATTAAATCTCGAATGAAGGCCAAGGAAACACTTGACACCGATGTACCTGAAGATCAAAGACAATTTCTAGGGATGAAACTCGTGAAGAACGCGTAGGTAGTGTCTTTTATTCATTTGTATTGGCCTTCTGGCAATAAATGATCAGGTCGACCGCTATCGCAACGAGAAAGGAAGCGAGAAGCCAGGTAAAGACTGGAGGGAATTAAGACATCCGATTTCCTGATGTCCGTCAATCGTTTGTCGGAGCATGAGGAGTGAGACATGTTGTCTTCACCGAAAGAACAAGAAAAAAGTCCTATCCGATATGTGCACAAGTGGAAGGTCTAAATCTGAACCCGAGTCGCCCCCATTGCTGTTGAAAGCTATAAAAGAGTGCGCTTGTGGGCTATTCTTCTTTTTTTCTCAACGACATTAACAGATTCATTTTTTCCTTTGTAGATACTCACTTTCTTTCCGTAGATAGTGTCATAGTTGAGCTTTTACCCACTACACTCATTCTTTTCAACCTCACTCCTTTTCTTCGACCACTATCCTTTGGCCCATATCTTCACGATGTACTCTTCCGCCATCATGACTTTCCTGTTCGGCGCTCTCCTCTCTCTCCCAGGCATCTACGCCAACTCACCTTGGCTTGGTTGCGTCCTTACAACCGCAGCGACCGCTGTTGGCAGTGTGAGCTCCCGACAGAGTTCAAGTAGCGTGTGCTCAGTGAGTCATTTCCGCGCATGCATGACCCCCTAGAACGATGCGCTGACATTGGCATTAGACATACTGTGCCGGACGAAGCTACCCTTACGCATATTATGTCGGCGGCATCCTTCTTGGTAACAACTGCTACTGTGGTAGTGAAGCCAACATCATTAGCCCTGTCAACTATGCCGCGCCCAGCACTTCCCTCACCACTAGTTGTCTTCCTATCCTTCAAGCTGGTGTAAGTTAATCAGCTCAAAGGAAAGGTATATGACTTATATAAACTTCGATAGGTCTTTGACACTTCTTCCACCTTCTCCTACACCGGCTGCTATGCCCCATCTGGTCTGCTTTCCGGCTTGATCAACACTGTTACCGGTGTTCTCGGCACCACTGTCTCGTCTCCCCGAGCTTGTTTTCAGATGTGTGCCGATACCCCGGCGGCTTACTATACCCCCTATCTCTTGGGACTTTCAACGCTCACTCCTCGTTACGGATGTGTTTGCGGTGACGAGACTGTCGTCTCTGGTGTTCCTACCCTCTGTGGTCTCGGCCAGTTCTATGCTTATAGCCACTCTGCTGCGGCGGCTGCTAGTTCCCTTCCCAGGAGGAAGCGAGCTCATGAGAGAATCCTTGCTGGAAAGAGGTCTGAGGTGATTAAGGAGAGGAATTGGGACTGCCCTACCGGTATGCAAGCCTGTAACATTGACGGGGTGGCTAACTCTTGGGAAGTGAGCATTCGGGCTTTTTGAAGACAATTGGGAGGAATTAAGAGCTGACGTATACATTAGTGCATTGACCCTACTACGGAACTTGAATCATGCGGCGGCTGTCGTTACGGTGATTACAGTGCCAGTGCTAATTCCTCCGAGCCCACGGGTGTTGAGTGAGTTTTGGAGTTGCTTGCTTTATTGTAGACAGTGGGCTGACAGCTTTTCCCTTTAACAGCTGCACTGCCCTTCCCGGTGTACTACGAGGTTCCGTAACTTGTTCTGACAGCAAATGTGAGGCCTTCGCGTGTAAGCGCGGATGGACTCTTCGTGACGGAGAATGCGTCAAAACCTTTACGTTCCAGTTGTAAGAGTATATCTGCGAAAAAGGAAGAGAAATTGTGTCAATAATTTATAATTTGCGGGTCTTACCGTCGCTTTCTATATCGTATAATCATCGCAGGCATTTTTGGGTTTTGAGGACGGACCGTATATCCCTAATTTTTCTTCCTTTTGTACCAGTACTTATGATACCCATACCGCATGTCGGATAGACAAGACTCTAATTTAAGATCATGTATCTGAAAGCTTCTATTGCAGGGTTACGAGGTCAAGGAAGAATAATGGGGCATATAGAAGTAGTTCGTTGTTATATGTTATATGTTATATAGTGTGGAGGGTGTTGTACAAGTAACAACGAACGACGGAAGAGTACGTAACTTGTCCTTCAGATGTCGATCCGAACGGACCTCGAAAGTGAGATGCGCGTCGAAGGCGGGTCTGGTCTGCTTTACCTTTGGAGTCTCAAGCTTACGTAAACATAAGGGGCTAACGAGTCTGTTTTAACGAGTACTCTGTACAGCGAACGATTTTTGTGTGTCCTCAAAGGTGGCGGGGGCGCTCCTGCAGTATAAAGGTGCACTACTGTCAGATAAATGCCTCTGTACGACAAATAAAAGTCTGTTCTCCATCTTACTCGTTATATAAAGGATATTAGAGATGTGCTTGTACGTATTTCTTCACCCTACATGCAGCCGACGGGCATAGCCACCGGTTTGCCGGCGGTGTACGACATTTTTTTTTTGTTTTTTTGTGCTGCGCGTTTTATTTGTTGACTTGGGGCTGGAATTGGATCATCATAGCCCACGAATGCCGCCCCGGCGATCGCAGTAGCTGTGATGAGAGGAGTCACGGCGACGAGCTGGAAAATAAAAAAGACATCATCATGCACAGGGAAAAAAGGACACTTTGGATACATAATCGTGGTCAAAAGTTGCATGCATATGCCATAATAGTACGTTGAGTAATGGTGAAGCACCAGAAATTGAAAGTTTCGGGGCAAAAGAAGTGGGCGCAGCAGCACATACGTTTGCTCCGATGCAGATGAAGAGTTAACATTTATTATATTGTTATGACAGACGGGGGCCGTTTACCCTTCTAGGGCGACGATGTCGTTTATTTACTTCCAGTACCAAAACTGCTTTTCACCCTTTCGTCATTTGTCGAAGTCTTTTCCTTTTCCCTTTCTATCGCTATATATTGCGCAAAGTGCTTGGTGGAAACCATCTTAACATTATCTCGGCATATACACCTTCAACATCCATATTTGGTCACTGCTACATTATTAGCTTTTCCGGTTCTCGGACTGAAATCCCTTTTAGTACACCTCATTAAACACTCGGTAGCCTCAGTAATGTCAATCATCACGACCGCTTTCGCGCTCTCACTTCTCGCCACCACTGCTTTCGCTGTTCCTCCAGAGACTCCGCGGATTGAGCTTCAGGCGGAGAGAGGTTTGGGTGATCAATCCTATGCTCCTTGGCAAGTCGATTGCCCCTCCAACGTTACTTGGATTAGAAATGCCACTGTAAGCTGCAGTGTCGTGGAGCATTGCTTATGAACATTCCTGCTAGACTGGTTTAGGTACCGGCGAACGAGCCTATATTGAGGCTCGTGAAAAACTTGTCCAACCTGCGATCGAGCAGATGATGGCTGCTCGAGGGCTCGAAACTCCTCCCCGGACACCTGTCATCGGTGTCGCCTTGGCCGGTGGTGGTTACCGTGCAATGCTGTGAGTGGATTAATGCTGCAAAGGATATGCCCATTATTTATCGTTGCCACAGTACAGGGTTGGGTGGTATCATGGGCATGATGAATGAGAGTACGGAAGCGTCCCAAAGCGAGACTGGTGGTTGGCTTGACGGCGTAAGCTACTGGTCTGGTCTGAGCGGTGGAAGTTGGGCAACTGGGTCTTTCATGTCGAATGGGGGTCAGTTGCCCACAACTCTTCTTGAAAACGTGGGTTATGGCATGATGTATTTGTTCATCTACTGACTTGCGTGATAGCTCTGGAACATCGATTCCAATCTCGTCTTTCCAGATGACGGCAAACTTTCATTCTACACTAATCTTTACACTGAGACCAACGCCAAATCAGACCTCGGTTTCCCAGTTCAAATTACTGATATTTGGGGTCTTGCCATTGGCTCCCACGTTTTACCCGAGCCTTACCAGCTCTCCAACACTCCTAATCTCACTTTTTCTAGCCTTCCCTCTGTCGTCGCTGCCTTGGGCAACGCAAGCTTGCCCATGCCCATCATTGTCGCAGCTGAGTAAGTTAATACGTTACCTTTCGTTTTCTTTTGCTGACAGCCGGAAAAGACGAGAGGCTGGAGAGCTTGTCATTGCCGAAAATGCAACTGTCTGGGAGTTTACTCCATACGAGTTTGGTTCTTGGGCTTTTGGTAGCCAATACAAGAGCCCTGGTGCTTTCACCCCTATTGAATATCTCGGTACTTCAGTGGACGATGGCTCACCTAACGGTACCTGTTGGAAGGGCTTTGACCAGTTGTCGTGAGTTGATTCTCAGTGTATTCGAGAGAAAGATTCCAGCTGAGCTCATGTTATCTTCCAGCTTTGTCATGGGAACTTCTGCGACTCTTTTCAATGGTGCCTTTCTCGAACTTAACGGCACAGACAGCGGTCTTCTTACCAATTTAATCACTGCCTTCCTTGCGGATCTGGGAGAGGACCAAGCTGATATTTCCCGTATCCCCAATAGTTTCTCCAATTACAACTCGGGGGAGAACCCCATCTACAACCTCACTTACATCACCCTCGTCGATGCCGGAGAAACCAACCAGAACATACCCCTCGAACCTTTGCTCGTTCCCACCCGTGATGTTGACGCGATTGTGGCATTTGACTCTTCCTACGATTCTGACTATATTTGGCCAAACGGCACTGCTTTGAGGACTACCTACGAGCGAGCCAAGATTTTAGCTGAGCACGAGAACACAAGGGTGTTAATGCCCGAGGTCCCTAGCATGAACGGCTTTGTCAATGGTGGTTACAACTCAAGGCCTACTTTCTTTGGCTGTAACGATACCACCACTCCTGTGATCATCTACATACCTTCTTACCCATGGAGCTTTGCTGCCAATACTTCTACTGTAAGCCCCACATACCGCAGGACCAAAATTTTCACTGATTATCGAAACAGTACCAACTTTCGTACGAGAATAATGAAGCCAACGAAATGTTGCTCAACGGTATGCGCTCTCTCACTCTCAACCACTCTGTCCCCACCTGGCCCACTTGCTTTGCTTGTGCTCTTACCGACCGCTCCTTCATGTACACCTCCGAGAACCGATCCACCACCTGTCAAGAGTGTTTTGACACTTGGTGTTGGGCTGGTGACGACAACACCACCGAGCCTGCGAATTATGAGCCTGTAATCAACAGTGTTCCGCCCTGGTTGATCGCCAACAACCTGAGTATCGGCATGGCCGATGCTCCTGGGAGCAACGAATCCACTGCTGGCACAGCGTCCAGTGGTGCAGCGAAGATGGGTGTGGGCATGGGTATGGTCGCTCTCACTGCTGGTTTGGGCTTGATGCTTTAGATCGAATAAGAGTATCCTGTAATTCTCGCGAGAGCATTTATTTAAATTTTTCCTCTGCTTCATTTTCCATATTTACTTCACAAGTAAACAATCTACAAATCGGATCTTAAATTATACCATTACTTCATTGTCCCATAAAAGCTCTGGCTACTGCTGCATGCTCCACAGCATTGAGTCACGTATACATGCGTAATAATCATCTAATGTATAATCTGTTCATATATAATGAGAAATGCGCAAATGGGACAAATACTCAAAAAATAGCTGAACAACATTTTTCGCTACATCGGGCGCAAACGTTACAGCATTTGCACGAAAGGGTGACGCTCAAAGCCGACGTGGTTGAACGTTAAATTCTCGCCTTCTTCCTAGCCGCCGGTTGAACAATATTGCCGCTAGCGGGCCTAAAATTGCTACTTGATGGCAGCCTGCCTCCGGCCATGGATTGAGGTAGACTATGAAACCATGCATCAGTGTCCGGAGTACATCATGACACAGAGACATGAAAAGGACATACGATCCCATCTTAGCATCACCGTTATCCTCGTGCGTCACCCTTCTTGTGGGATATGTGATCGAGCTGCCTTCGAACACACTCCTAAATTAACGAATTTCAGTATCTCACCTTCGAGCCATAGCTTAATCGCCTTACTTCGTATCGACTCCCCCTTCTTCCTGGAACCAAGGATGCCTCAACGCATCCCTTGCCGTTATCCTACGAGCTGGGTCCCATTCGAACATCTTGACGAGAATATCGTACCCCTCAGACGAGTTTGAGCGGGCATGATACCATGGTGCAAGAGGGTTGGAGTGGGGATAAGGACCCGTGGCTTGATAAGTACGGTATTCAGGCATGTGAACTATACCTGGCCATTGTTCCGCTGAATAGTATCAACTATATTAGCTTTAAAAATGAGGATAAACGCAAAATGTGGACAAATTACGCTTGACAGGACCAAGTACTTCACAGATTTTGCCCATCTGGTCGCGCTGGAATGGTAAAGACTTCTTGCCGTCCATTTTAGCCTCGTCGCCTTTGAAGATAGGGCGAAGAGAGAGCAGCTCCGCGTAGATACAACCTACCGCCCATATATCTGATTCAATCCAGGAAAAAGAAAACCAGAAAAAAAATGAGAGGTCATTCAAACATTGCGAACGCAGCTGAAACTGAACCCACCGACAGCGGCAGTGTAGTGCTTGGCTCCCAATATTAACTCTGGCGCTCTGTACCAGATAGTAACCACAACCTTATCACCACCATAAAGACCTTGTTGCGCTAATGGTTTATGCCACAGTCGTGCCAACCCGAGATCACCTATTTTAACGACGCCTTGACTGGTAACCAAAATGTTAGCCGGCTTGAGATCACGGTGCAGGACAAAATTAGAGTGAAGAAAATGCACTCCGCAGAGAAGCTGGTGAAGAAGGCGGCGAAGTGTGGAAGGTGGAATAGAAGCTCGAGCAGTTTGAGAATGGTAGTGAATGATTTGCTAAGCATTATAAGCGAAGGCCCGACTTGAAAGGTGAAGTGTATTGACGCACTAGGAAATCATGTTCAGCATACTCAAAAACCATATAAATGGACTTGTCTTCTAATATGACCTCGCGCAGCGACACCAGATTGCGATGGTGGAGTTCACGATTGAGCTGAAGAAGTAAGCGGTGGAGCGTGATCACTTGAATCAACACACCATAATTTCTCTCGCTCCACTTTGACTGATACCGGCGTAGGTCAACACATCGCCTTCCTTATCAGGCTTGAACTTCTTTATCGCGAAAACGTCACCCCTTTTGGCGGGACGGTCGCCTGGGCGCATACACATTTCAGGATTATTGAGAGGGTCGCTGTCTTCGGTGAAGCTAGGCGATGGTAATTTGTCTTTAGGTAATGATAAGGCTGCTCGAGTCGAACTGGGCAAGGCGCTTTTGGCAGAGGCTGTTTTGGGTGGTGGGAGGAGCACAGCTTTGTAGACTCTTCCATAAGTTCCTACACACATATAAGTAACCGATTATCCTGCATAGGAAATATAACTAACCGGAAGATATGAATCCCAGAATCTTATATGTCTTCAAGACGCTGAGACAGTAGTTAACCGGGCATTTTGGAGCTCATGGAAGATACCTACCCTCTTCTTTCCTTATCCCTTCTTGCACGATAAAGGTGCATTGGGTCCATTATAGTACCTCCGCCTGGAATTGTTGCCATTTTGTTGTATTTCAGCTTTGTTACCCACGCACTTCCATTCGAAGTTCATTATCATTAATACGTAGGTGGGCTTCAATGAATGAGGACAGTAGGTAGAATCAGTCACGTGATGTTATTTTGCAAGCTCAGGTGTACGGACCAAACTAAACAAACAACACAAACAAAACAAAACAAAACTGCTGCATCTCACTGTAACATTTCAATTCTTCATCATACCTTTCTTTGTTTGAACAACTCATACACAACAAGCCATTTAAAGTAGAGACTACAAGGATGTCTTTAGCAGCTCGCTCACCCCGATCTCGTAAATCCCTCTCGGCGTTCGATACAAACATCAGCGCCAACTTCACACTTCCGGTTACAAACAAGGGAAAGAAGAGGGTTGTCGCAAGCATGGATGGGGGAGCCCTCAGAGACATGGATGCTGCATCTATCAGGGCGGATAGTTTCAATATGAAAAGCAATCCAAGGCGTGACGTAGTAAGTTTGATTAGTACACTAATCAATCGTCGAGTCGACATTAACGTTAGATGTTTGTTTTAAGCAACCCAGAAAATCTATCCTTAAATCTTTTTCGGCTCCATATATTACCCATCAAGCGGAGGATGAGACAGCGGATTACAGCGCTTCCCATCAATATGCTCATACAGTAGCTTTCGGGCCCCTGAGCAGCAATGTTCGCTCCGACCCGACCTCTAGGAATTCGAGACAAAGTCTGGGAGGAAGGCGGGTCAGTTTCGCTCCCAATGCACATGTTCGGTAAGTCACAACTCTGTGAATATGCGGTGGATCCTATGCACTAAGTATCTATCAACTTGCAGTATGTTCGAACGCCAAGTTACTAAAAATCCCCGGGCCTCGTTCGGTTTCTCCTTTACAGAAACTTCAACCCCTTCTCTGAAGTCGAATCACTCCCGTCGCTCATCAATCCTTAATATCGGCTCAGTATCAAAACCCAACATATTTGCTCCGAGCATCTTCCAAGGAGAAGGGGAAGCTCAGGGCGAAGAGTCGATGGAGATTGAAGATGATAAGGAGTTGAGTGGGTTCGACACGAGCGAGCGAGACGAAGCACAGCAAGAGCATGGCCACGATGGAGGTGCAGAAGGCGAGGAGTCCATGGAAATGGAGGAGGAGGACATGGACATTACGCAACATATCTATGGTGGAATCGTCCGACGGTCATCAATTGCTCCTACCGTCGCCGCACCTTCTGAGCTAGATGCCGGCGCCGACACCGAAGAGGAGTCCGACAACGGCCAAGAACATTCCCATCTCGAGGACGAGGAAAAGACCATGGACTTTACCATTGCCGTAGGGGGTCTCCTACCTCATGAAGCTCCAGCTACAGCAACTCGAAACCGAAACTCTATCGGTTATTCGTTCCCCAACCCTGATGGTCCAGCTCTCCCAAATCTAATGCCTGGTCAAGCTGAAGACCATGAGGTTGAATATCCCATGGATGAGACGGAGGCATATGGAGCCATTATTGGGCAGGACATCTCGTTCAGTTCTGGAAGCGAGGATACCATGGGCTCGAGGAACGGTGACAAGACTATGACTTTCACATACAATCATCACATTGCCCTTCCTACGCAGATCGATGGAGACGACAGTATGGATATGATTACCTCAGCAGGCGGAATAATCAGTTTACCTCCTGTCTCACCAAGACTTAGTGTCCCCAATAACACGCGGCCTATCAATGGCACTCCTTCTTTTGCCCGCCCAACCGTTTCTTCCGCACAGAAGACTACAGCGACCAAGCGTAACGTCTTCGCTCCTTCACCAAGTCCACTTAAGTCAACCACCCCTAGGAAAAGCGGTATTCAGACTGCTGCTGAGGTGGCAAAGCGGTTGAGCTTTGGCTCTGTCACCTCAAGTGGAGGTAAGAAGCGTGTTAGGGAGGATAGTCAAGAGGCAGAGGGAAGTATGAAGAAGAGTAGAATCGAAGCAGCGGCGGAAGAAGTGTTCGGTACTCCTCACCATGTCTCACCTTTTAATAAACCAGAGGAAGCAGAACCTTCTACGCTTATCGTTCAGAGCACCACACCTCCGTCTGATCCTCCTCAGGGAACTGTTATGTCCACTCGTCGCTCGTCCCTGGGCACAGCGATGCGTCTTTCTTTACCGCCCCAGCGATCTCTGGCCCCTCCACAGCAGGAAGCTGAAGAACAAAACAAAAAGAATGTTACTGAACCCCAGCAACGCATGCATGAGCAACCTCAGGACATATCTCTGGCGGCGTTCTTGGAGATTGCTGGTGTGCAGTTTATGGAAGGGCTGCCTGGGTTGAACAGGAAGAGAAGTAGTGTGGCTAAGGAGATCTTGGGGCAGTCCTATGCGAATGGTATGTCGACTACACGTTGATATATCCATCCACTGACAATCGGATCGCAGAGAGGGACTTCGCTCTTCACGAGTACACGGAAGCGCAGGTCAACAGCATTTTCCTCAACATGTATACTTGGGCCTCAAATAAACTTTTTCAAGATATCCAGACTGGTGATGAAGAGCTCACTGCCGTCGCTGCACGATGCGATATTGACAGTCCCCCTGTAATTCAAGAATATCTTGCCGCGTCGGACGAAGATAAGCAGCTGTTCGAAATGACCTTCAAATCATTCAAAACGAATACTCACTTAAAGGCGAAGGAGATGTGGTACGACTGGATGTGGCAATTGCTCGAGACTATCAAACCAGATGTCGAAACAGTGTTAATGGGCATGAAAGAGGTAGGACCGAAGTTTGTTCAGATAAGAGGAGCCTCTGATGAAAATGCAGGACAAGAAACGTTTAACGGCGTTTGAAGAGCAAGCTGTCGTTCTTCTCCCTCAACTCCGAGCAAGGAAGATCGAAGTAGAATCTAAGCTTGTCGAAGAGCGAAAAGCTGTAGTTGAAATTGAATCATGTGACCAAGCAGAGCTGGCTGCATATAAAGAAGCTATAGCCGAGCAAAGGTGTGTTCACTTAATCATATTGCAGGCAATTCAAATTGACCATTTTGCAGCGCGCAAATTACGAACTTCAGCACCGAAGTTGCAGACCTCAAGGATGAACTTGCTACTCTTACAGGCAAGTTAGAGGAGTTGAATGCAAAGAAGCACGAGTATGAAACGGCGATCGCGCATGCCAAGGGCCAATGCGACCAATTCACAAGATCGGACGCCATACGTCTGCAGGGTGAGTGAAATCATTCTTCATGGATTTTAGACTGCTCATCATCGGCACAGAGGAGAGCATTTCTTTACAACATCTTCATATGTGGCATCCAACTAAGATACTTCCCGAACGTATGGAACTCACCTATGATGCGGAAATCCTTCTTTCCATCAACTGCTCCAACTATATCCCTGACATCTCTTCTGCAACTTTGGAGTACCTATCAGAACGAATGCAATCGTCCAAGCGAAAGTGTTCGGGCATTAGAGGCGAGTCACCATCTAGATGTTTGTTCGAGGTTTTCAAAGGTGCTGTGGGGGACATGATTAAGCATAAGACTTGGGATCTTCCTTCTGTAAGTGGATTGAATTGGCGCACCGAAAAACAATCCTAATGCAGTTTCAGTTCGTTCAACAAACCGGCCTCCTCTGGTCCAACGCGCAACGCATCCGCGCTGAACTTCGTTACATTGAGTTTCACCACCCACTCTTCATTACATATAATTCCTCCACTTTTCTCATGTCTGTCAGTGCCAGCATCATGATCCCACAGGCGAAAAGCAAGGTCCTCGTGTGGTTTGACGTTGATAAGAGTGTTGTGCATGGCTTCCCCGGAAGCCTGGGTGGCGTCGTGGTCTCAGTAAAGAGTGTTTACGGGCAAGCCGAGTAGGTTGCGGTCTTTTCTTTGTCAATCTGAGATCTGAAACTAACTGGTGGGTAGTGTAAACCTGCTCGAGCAGACCGCGCGACAAACCATTGAAATGTCTAGGCCGGAAGCATGCCTGGGCACGTTCCTGCAAGTCTGCGTAGAAGTCGGTGCAAGATACTCCAGTTGAAGGGGGTTATGTCGAGGCTGGAAGGATACGAGAACAGGTTGTATGGTTACAAGGGAGTCTGGGTCTTTTGGGATGGATAAATACAGTTTTATTTAAATTTTGAGCAATTTTGCTTGGATGAATACTTAGTTTGTCAATCATGCGATATGGTATATTCAAGCCACACTGTGGTACGCGCAATGCAGCTCAGACCCGGATACATGCAGCCACGCTCGCCTGTATCGCTTCCGTCTTTGTATTCTTCTTTTCACATCTTCACAAACATGTTGTAAGTTCGCTCGCCAGCCATGTTCAAAACAACTACATCGTTATCTCATCGGTCGCTTACATGCTGCTTAAAGTGTACCCTTAACAGCCTTGCTAACGCTCTCGGCGAAGTACTAAATGGAGGTCAATTGGTCATCAAATGGGAAATTATAAACAACTCACATCAACGTTGTTAGAGTTTAATCCTGCCATGGAAATACGTCCGTCCCTGGTCAAGTAGATAGACGCCTTCTCCGCAAGCTTATCGACTTGCTCGGGCTTGAGACCGGTGAATGAGAACATGCCAATCTGAGACTTGATGTGGCCCCACTCTCCAGGGGTATCAAGCTCGACGAGCTTGTTGTAAAGACGCTCACGCATCTCGATGATACGGTCGGCCATGCCCTTGACTTCGACGAGCCATTCCTTGGTGAGCTCGGGGGAGCCAAGAATAGTAGAGACGAGACGCGCGCCGCTGTGATATCGTAAGTCAACAAGAACTTTGAATGTGGAAAGCGATGGGGGCGTACTGAACGGGAGGGTTGGAGTACATAGGTCGAATGATAATCTTCAACTGAGAATCGACCCTGGCCTTCTCCTCGGGGCTTTCACAGACGAAAGAGATGGCCCCAGCTCTTTCACCATATAGACCCATGTTCTATTGCCTTCATGTCAGTATTTGATCGGGTATTAGATCATATGGAATGGGAGCAAACGGACCTTGGCAAAAGATTGACAAAGCAAGAGCTGGTGACCCTGCTCGACGAAATATCGGACGGCGAAAGCGTCCTTGAGTGTGTCACCAGAGGCAAAGCCTTGGTAGGCCTGCAAGCAGTTGTTAGTTTGTGTTGACATGATCGGTATCAAACTGAAAAGTGACGAACCATGTCAAAGAAGGGGAAATGCTTCTTCTCCTTGACAATATCAGAAAGCTCCTTCCACTGAGCCTCGGTAGGGTCGATACCAGTGGGGTTCTAGAGTTTTGTTAGTGACGTTTTTGGAAGAGTTAAAGAAGGTCAACTTGCGTGTGCACAAGCGTGGAGAAGGACGATGGAGCCCTCAGGAGCGGCCTGACATCAACGTTAGAAGCAGTATTACATACATTATATGATAACTAACCTTAATGTCGGCCTTCATACCTTCAAAGTCAAGGCCGACGGTTTTTTTGTCAAAGTATCTAATCATTCACGTTAGCAATCTCTCTTCACCAGGTGTTTCAACCGATAGGAAGCCTACTTGTACTGCTTGACCTCCAAACCAGAGTCCTTAGCAATGGGAATATGATTACCCCAAGTAGGAGTGGGAAGATATATGGACTTTGCGCCGGGGAACCACCTGGCAAGGAAGGCAGTACCGATTCGGAGAGCACCAGTACCGGAGATAGACTGGGTGATTGCAAGCTGTCAAAACGGAGAATGTTAGCCTTTTAGCTATTTTTCCAGTTTAGGCAAACTCAACGCACTCGATTCTCGACGAGCGGCTTAGAGTCCTTGCCATACGCGAGCTCGGCAGCGAGCTTAGTAAAGTCAGAGAGACCGGTGATGGGAAGGTATTCCTTGTCCTGCATAGCTTCGGCGAGGATCTTCTCGGCTTTCCTTACGGTAGGAAGGACGTAAGGCTTGCCCGAACCATCTCGCTATTGATGCATCAGCCTAACACCTAAGCTTTCGGCCTTTCACGAAAGGATGGTCCACGCACGTAAGCACCTAATCAACGAAAACATGAATCAGCGATCAAATTCGGTAATGCCGAGCGATACAGAAAAACAAGTGAAGATGAAGAGGAAAGGCTTACCGACACCAAGATTGATCTTCTTGGGAGACTTGTCGGCCTTGAACTTTTCAGTAACACCAAGGATAGGGTCAGGAGGACTACATAATGGGCGCAAAAGATTAGATCGCACGTCAGAAGGGCAAATGGCGTTCATACACCTCGGAGTACTCACCCAGCAGGGACGTTAGTCCAAGTAGAGCCGGCTCGTCTGGCAGCGACGGCGGGGAGAACCTTGGAGATGGCAGCGGACCGGGCAAGGAGATATTTCGAGGAGTGAACAAGCATTTTTGTGGTTGTGAAGAAGAAGGGATGAGTAGTTGATTGTATCGCACCTAGTCGGGGTAACATGAGTAGACGTTGTTCACGCAGTTAGTGCAGTAGTCGGATCGCGCGTAGGCAATGACCGGAATTCTCCGGGAAACGATTATCTCGGTCCGGTTGTGTCTTACGTAACGTGCCGTTTTAAGGAGAATTCTCGGAGAAGCACCTTGGATCTTGAGCGTTATGACTATGGGGGCATCTGGTGGGTTTATTCCTGGCAGGGATGCCGGTATGTAATACAGAAGCTAGTCGCATCAACATCTGTTGACATTACAGTAGCGAGACTGCATGCATGGTTGGTACTGCGGCTCCGTACATGGGCATTGGCACAGTTATTAGCAACAACGCGCCAATGACCAACAGCCACTCGTGGTGGATTCCGACGAATGGGATTCCGTAATAGCCAATGCGAGCGGCGGGTTTCGCCACAAAAAAGAGAGGAGGAGGGAAGACTTTTCATCTCCCTGCTCGTGTCTCTCCTTTATTCCTTGTTTATTGTCTATTGTCGACTGTCTCTTTCTTTTATCTATCACTGCCCCATTCCCAGCGACCACCGTCGTCACAAGCAGCAGCCACCCGCTACACCACCCTACCACCACTTACACACAAACATCGCGCGTTCCCCGTGCCCACCCCTCGATGAAGAAATCCAAACTTCCTAATAGTGGCTATTACACCAACTCTTTGACCGGAGGGTGAGTTATCCTGTTCAATACGTGCTATCGCTCGCCATTGACGCCTTATTCCTAGTTGCACCGTTGCATCTCGCCTCCTTAGACTTCCACCACAGATCATTCTTCTCTTGGACAGCGCGCCTAAGCCCCCATAATTTGACCTACACCCCTGCACATACCCTCGAAAAGCCAGCAATCGTTTGGTACCAAATCCACATACATCCGCTATAATCGCTACCGCCTCCTAAAGCCCCGTATGGGATAACAATCCTCTCGTGAATATTCAGTAGGTTCGCATATACGGCCTCTCACTATTATTCTTATTTTCTGCCCTCCTTCAACGAGCCACAAGGCTCTATAAGACAGCACACACCACAACGAAACGTTTATTTTGCATATTGCATCAATATCATCCGTCGCTTCCAATCTATATCGGCATAGACCTTTAAAGAATTATCAAAGATGAACGCTCTCCGCACCCTTCCCATCCTCAACCGCCCTTCTCGCCCCGCCTCTCCTGCCCCTCCCACTGTCCAGTCTACTACCGCCTCCGCGCAGCCTCCTTCCAATGAAAAGCCACGTTCCCGATCCCTTTCCCGTCAAGTGACCGATAAGGTCTCCTCTTTACAAATTTCTACTAATGGCGCCGCCATTCATCCTCCAGCAGTTATCACTCCATCTCAGCCTTTGGCCAAGAGATCCTCTTCTCCTGGGAGCAGGGCTGCCACCCCTCGATCTACTGCGAGTCCTCTTCCTGCAGCTGCCCCTGGGGAGCAGGCTCCATCGGGTGGATATATGGATGTCATCGGCTTAAGGTTGAACGAGACAGTGAACAAGGCGAGCGCCGGTGTGGATTTCAAGGCGAAGAAGGGGTTCAAGAAGGGCAGTGGATTCGCTATTGGCGAGGCTGTTGTCAAGTGAGTAGCTTACATAGTGGACAAAGATTAACCCATGCTGATAAGTTTATCTTGCCTTAGGGAACTTCCCAGCCCTCCTTCCGACGCGTACCTGATGCGCGCTGTTCTTCGCATTTCTGTTCGTGCACTCAGTATTTATGTCACCCGCCTCGAATCTCTTCTCCTTCCTTCTCTCACGGATGTCTCCTTTACTGCGCCTCTTAATATTGCCACATCCACCGCGCATCCTCTTAACTCTGTGCAGTATTTTGCTCTTTCTGTCGCGCACACTGCATGGGAGACTTGCGAGATCCTTGAGCAGACTCTCGAAACTGGCCAGTGGCCTAGATTCACGCAAGAGGCTTTGAGACCTGTGATGGACAAGCTCGACTTAGTCGTTAGCAAGGTTGTGCAGCCACTGTTACTTGGTTTGAAGCGAGACTTGATTGCAAGCTTGATGAGGACGGAAGGGACCTCGCCTGCAGGTGGAAAGACAGTCGGGCTTGCATCTATCCCTGCGCCTACTACTTCAACCAACGGCGTACCCCTTACCAAGGAAGGTTCCCATCAGCCTGTTTCCCGTCTTACCAAAGAGTTCTCTTCTAGCGGCCACGCACGTCAGCTTGCCATCCCTCCTTGCCTTCAACATTTTGCTGCTCGTGTCGACGGCTCTCGCAAGGTCTTTGAGCTCATCGCTAAACCTTGTGCTGACGATGGTGAAGGTTGGGTGACCGGTATAGTCGTTGCTGTTATCTGGAAGGGCATGTGTATCATCTCCGATAGGGACCTAACGCCTACTGGTATCCGGCCCCCGAGCCCCAACAGTGTCGCCCGTGCTCTCGCCGGCTTGGGCAAAGAACGAGATTCTTCGTCTAATATCACTCCATCTCCTTCCCTTCAAGGCGTCACTGCAAAACTTGCTTCATCTCTATCCATCGTGCCCACTCGCTCTCAATCCCGTGCATCTTCTCCTCCGAGACAGGCCAGCAAGCTTGATCCAGTCACCCACGCTCTTCTTTCCCTTGAGGGACTCATCAAACGTCTCGTGAGTGGCCTTGTCCAACCTCCTTCTCCTACAGACGACGAAGACGAACACCTCGCGCGACAGGCCTTGTCTGAAGCCATTGAAGCCCTTCAGTCCTTCCGTATAATATCGACCGCAATGAACAACGGCATTTCCTCTTCAACCCGCTTGCTGGCATCTGCTCGTCGACTACGAGACGATGTGGAGGACCCAGCGGAAGATGAGCTCGACGACGCAATGGAGGACCTTCAAGCCGTTATTCTCTTCTCCATTCTATGCCGCCAAGCCAACTCCATCCTCTCCTCGCTTCCTATTTCTAGCGAGAAGGAACCCACCCTCAAGATCCGCCACCCATCCGAAGTTTGGGGTTGGCAAATGGCTGAATACGAGCGTCAAGTTCTCTCTGGCTTTTCCGCCGCCGAAGAATGGGGTCGTCGAGTCGCTGTTGCCCTCAAGGGCGACATTGAAAAGCTTCTTGCTCGCCTTGCTGAGATTATCGCGAGTCAGGGCGTGCCCGAGAAGACTTCCAAAGAGAAGGAGGCTGTGGTGGAAGCTATGGAGTGGGTCAAGCTGTTGGGCGTTGCATGTGATGCCAAGTGCGGACTCAAAGTGGCAAATGCGGCTTGACTAGTTCCCTGGGCGATTAATGCGTTCTGTGAAAGCTATAGATGAGAATATGACTTCTATGGAGAGGAGAAAAAATATAGGGTCATAAAGTGCAATCGTACTGGAGGAAGATTCCTTTGATAATCTGAATACACGGTTTTCCATTTTTAAAATGCGATAGTGAGGGTTATTATTCAGAAAGACGGCGTCGGTCAGTGTTCTAGTTTTTTTTCTTTCTTTTTTCTGTTTTTTCAATATCGTAGGTGAGTTAGGTCCGAAAATGCATGGTGTTAGAAATGACAGTGTACGAACGTATCGTGATGTTGTCAATGTACGGTCTGCTATTATTATGCTTTCCTTCACGATCCTCAATGGCATCTTCCGCCGGCATTATGAAAATAAAGATAACTCTGCTTCGATGTTACCCCTACACCAATCTATCACCAGATACATAGGGTGCTTCCATCGTATGTACTATGACCACCACAGCCAACCTTTGGGAGGCTATTATTCAGTTATTCCCTAGCAGCCTTTACAGTCGTAAAGTCCGTCATCAGCCTTGGAGGTCATGGGTGGAGGCCGACGGAACCTAATGGATGCACATCCGTGGGAGACTTCAGGGGTTCTACGCTAACATCGCAAAACAAAATTCACTAATTCCTATGGGGCTTGTTCTGGACTGTCTGTCGTCATTTCCTGAGCCCCCACCCCACCTTGAGTTTTAGGTCTCTTTGCTTCCCTGGTTACAGAAATAAAAAAATACGAATGAATCGCATTTTGTCTACCCTATAAATATTTATAAATGTACGTCCATCATCATAGTCACAGCACTGAGTTTGATCGTGATTACCGCGTGTTCACCATGATAATTTAGGTGAGGAGCGTTTCGGAGACGGACGGCGGCCTAAGCAAATCCCCGAATTTCCTTTTCTTCAGTTTTCTGCCGCGATCCACCACGTAAAATAATAGAACCTACTATTATAATAGGCCATTGTCAATCTCCATTGTGACTCAGGACGCTGGAGGAGTTGCACAAGCACAAGTAATTACGCAACATCATGAGAAACACGGAAAGGAAATGGGAAAAGCGTGAGTAGAACCAACCACCTTTTACCCCGCAACCCTAGTATTTAGAAACTATCATAAAACTCAGAAAATCATCAAGAGTATTTCAAAATTGCCTATAATTTTGCTTAAAAGTAAATTTCTAAACCTCACTCAAGCCGTCGCCAAGAAGGACTTAAATCTACGAATTCCGAAGACTGAGGCTGTCAAACCGGAAACCAGAAAACAATTCGAGAACGGCGAAGTGGTCGTGGTTCACATGGCATTATTCTTTTGACACGACCAGACAGAGACAAGAAGGGATAAGAAAATCTCGAAACAAGAAATAGTAAAATACAAGAATAATATAGTAATACCGTATGACATTACTGGCGTGCCGTGCTGGGGGGGGAACGAGGATTGAGGATTATTCAAAAGCCGACGGATGGTCCATCAGTCATAAAACATCAATAGGACGAGAAACCGCAGGTCATCTGCTGGTAAAGTTTTCTACAGAAGACACATCACAGATTACGGATCTCCGCGTTGGGGCCACTCCAAATGTCACTCCGTTGGGACCTGGTCCGCTCGTACCTGAACATCGGATGAAGGCCGACAAGAAGAAGCATCATGGCGCATGAAGCATGATGGACCCAGCAACAATGAATGGTGGTGCAAGCGCAGCAGTAGTACGCAAAAACCCGTCGTTTGTCATAAGTTATCTCCATCGGCTCTCTTCTTCGCCTATTGGCCTACTTGAGGCATCCAGTCAGCAATATATGCAGCTGCATGTATAAGGCGGGACGGATGGGCGAAAATGTTGAGCCCTAGTCGTTTCATCACCACCACAACTTTCGGACTGTTTTAAAACCCGATAATCAAATATCGGATTTGTGTGATAGGTCGGATATAAAACATGAACCCTGATGAGCCTCCCATCAAGGATGGGCATCACTAACAGCTTCGTTCTCTTCGAGTAATTTTGCTATTATCATAAACATCTAACTGTATACTTTAACTCTGTATCTTATATTCTTTCGTTTCTTCCGTTGACTGCGGTGCTAACATCGTCAAAAGGGACTGTCTGACGCCCACTACTGGCTGAAGTTAGATGACACCCTCAATCAAGCAATTCCAGTTTGCGTGATGGAAGGAAGACATTCAGCAACAGTGATATACTTCTTTTGTTGTCATAATCCTCTAGTCTGTTCACTTGAAACATAATTGAAGAAGTTAATGGACGTACGATGACGACTATTGAGAGCGTTGATAGCTAGGCAAGTAAGCGAATAATGAAAGGCGAAAACTCAATAAAATAATCAGCTATTGCAGATGACGAAGAATGTCAATCCCATCTGCAGATAAGAAAGTACGTATGTGATAGCAGGCGAAACATAATGAACCATTTGGCTACTAACTCATCCGTTATTGGTGGATCTTGTCACGCTGCTGGCATGTCAAGTGTCAACTGTCAAGGATCGCTACAATATTCAAACCACCAATCACTAATCATTATAGAACTAGTTGAAATTATTTGCCGTTGGCTGCTAGCTGCTGACTCCTGGATGATGGTTGATGGGTGATGATGGGAGATGGGATCTTTCTCAGCTACTCAAGCTTCGGGCAAAAAAAAGTCAGTGTCCCCATAAAACCTGAAGTACCTGAAACATCATAGCTTCAGTCTTTAGTCCTCCATTCTCTATCCTCAAACCTCGAGTCTCTAGGGAGGCTGATAAAGAACAAGATATGATCCGAACACAACGGAATTTCGGAGCCTTCTTGCGACTTGTGAGATGTTAGGGTGATACGATCGGTGATCTGTGTATTGGGTCCTGTAGAGCAGATCTATATCAATCATCTGTTATTCTTCCGACTCTCGAAGCAGATACAATCTGAGATGATGAGATGATGAGATGGGGAAGAGATTAGAAGAATCTTCGAAGAAGTCAGCAAATTTTGATGATAGACTGATGACGATTGGGCTTTTACCCTTGAGCAAGCCTTGAAGGTGATCGCCATATTGGCGGGTTTCCACAAGCAACAACTGGATCTTAGATAGGTTTCCATCATTTTGCCATGCACAGACTCACCTACTGTACAGTAGGCAGTATTGAGATAATTGCACGACCGTAGGAACGGGGTCTTGTTGATGAACCGCCATAAAAAATGCTGTCCATGTCCATTGTGCTTCAGGTTAATGTTGACTTACATTCACTCTTTCCTTGACTGCTGATGAGCTTCATCATTTACGTTCCTTCACTTCTCTACCTTACGAGTGAGAATACTTGATGACAATGTCATCATTATCATCTGGCGCTTTTTCAGAAAACTTGTGGAAACGGGGGTAATTGACACAAGCGCAATGCACGTTTCACATGTCACGGGCGTGACCATCATTCCTCCTCCGAAGAAAATAGTGCAACTAGCGGTTACTGTTGGAAGGCGGAACAGGCGGGATTGAACACTTATGAGTAGAAATGAACTGCTTGATTATGGCTGATGGATTGGATTAGGTTCAATGGGGGAATTCCTTGACATATACACAAGCTAGTCGGGGGACTGAATGACGGAATAGATGCCTTCATCGGCCTATCCGCATTATTGGTGTAGTAGGCAGAGTGGTTGGTATATCAATGTTGGGGTGCATATATGATCTTCTTATCTTACTGCCACACATTCGAAAACATAAGCCTTCATCCATCAAAACCTAGGCCGAAAACAGGATAGGCCGGCTAGTAAGACCACCGGTAGTATACCCTTCACATCATCATACATCACAGCGCCCCTAACATCATCAAGGCCTCAGTCCTTTCTCCATATGCCCTCATCAGGCCTCGCTTTCACATATAGCCCCTGTGAGTTCTTTATTCCCTTGGTGTTTCCCACACAATCAAAAAAGACTCGTCAGTCTCTATAACACATAGTAACAACAGTACCATTGTTGAGACAGCTCGAGTTGCCTTATAGGCCTTCATCTAGCTGTTCGTATTTCCAACAGATCAAGGACCAAAGAAAGGCTGGGATTTCACACTCCTACCAACCTCTTGCCCTTTACAAATTTTCCTCCACACAGTACACATTACTGATATGTGGCAATTAGGAACACGAAAATAACTTCGCCATCCCCTATAAAACGCAAAAGTCAGGTAGTAGACACATTGTTTGTGAGTATTGCGCACACAACTTGGCCTTATACATGATCGATTTCCTATTTTTCTCTGCCACAATAGTATCTCGGCGACCTCTCCTTACTTCTACATCTATTCTTCTCTGCTCCCTACTCCCCACTCGCGGATACCAGCTGATATACATATTCATTAATACCAGATCCTTTGACCTTCGACAGACTTGAAACCTTGCCCTCACACTTCACACGTCCTTGCCTTTCCTACTAGTATTCATCGCCTTATTAATTTACTTTGCGGTAGTTTTATTTCTTCCTGTTTTTTCAACAGTCACATCTGGTGGATACACGACAGGCACGATCGACAGTCTGTGCAAGTTGTGTTCGCATTCAAGTTGAAACACCTTGCGTGAATGCTTCCACCTTCGAATGTTTGTCCGCACACACAGAAGATCGACATCTGAAGGCAGCTTAAAGAGATATCCTGCAGTAATCAGAGCTTGAAACGTGAGCTTACTACTCTCTATCCGCCATTCGCATCGCCTTCGCCTATGTCATGACCCTGCTACAATCAAGAGACGTACGCTCATCATACTCTGCCCCAGCTCTGTATAAATCAGGTCTCTTGTGGTCTTCACCTCTCTTCAAATTTTTTTCAATCCGTCACTCCCAGTTATCGCATCTCAAGACTGTGTTAAGTACTGGTTCCTAGAAATATAACTGTAAGCTTCACAATCAGTTGACGAATGTGATGTGTACCAGCTATTGGGTGCTGATCCGCACTTCATAATAGCCTAAACATCACGTAGTAGTAATTCAAATTTACTCGCTAGTCGCCCTTGCTTCATACTATCGTGAGTAAGAATGACTTTTGAGGATGATGATGAGGGCCCTTCTTGAT
The DNA here is from genome assembly GCF_000149385.1 of Cryptococcus deneoformans B-3501A. Taxonomy (NCBI): domain Eukaryota; kingdom Fungi; phylum Basidiomycota; class Tremellomycetes; order Tremellales; family Cryptococcaceae; genus Cryptococcus; species Cryptococcus deneoformans. Next base: position 320,109 of record NC_009189.1, read on the forward strand.
TTGTAATCGACTGTCAGTATGCTAGTGTGGT
>NC_009189.1:325139-330139 GCF_000149385.1 Cryptococcus deneoformans B-3501A
TAATGGCACATGAAAAGATGGAATGCAGTATTCTTTCATATGATAAAGGCTTGGATCAATTTTCATTATCTGTTGCCGCTGCTTTACAGCTACTGAAAGTAAATGTTAGGGAGTATTAAGCAATATGTCAAAGCTAGTGCATGGCAATTCGTATGCATGAGAAACACCGTTGCCAGTACCAGTATCAACGCTATACCTTATGTCTTTTGTTGACTTGTCCCTCTATGTTCTTGAATCGTAGAACTGATCTTAGCGGTATTCACCCATTACCACGGTCTCCAGCTGTCGCCCTTTCCGCCGCTGAGATCGTTTGTGATCTCCCTGTGCGCCGTCATTAAATCTAGAGGATAATCATAAGCATCAATCATGGCAGTCGAAATTTATCCGAAAATATGCAAACGTACAGTCAGTGTAACTTAGAGCATCATTGTTGCTATCCTCAACTAGCTGATTGGCAAACTCCACTTCGGCCCCATCCATATTTTGCCTAACAATTATGACCGGCAACTCCTGATCGACAAGGTGAGGGGATGAAAGATGTGTGAGGATGTTCCGGATTTGAGTAGACAGAAGGGTCGGCAAGTTGGGTAATCGGGTTATGCGGACGTCGAGGTCCTCAAGATTGTCTACACCGTAAAGATCATTGATGATCTGGGGACTGACGGCTTGGCCGAGCCAGAGCATCGCAATTTCTCCGTTAATCATTAGATAAGCGCCTTCCGCTACCATCCAACTATGGCTGTTGCGCATAAAGCGAGGTAATACTAGACGCCCAGTGTTAGAGTCGGCAAAGCCGGCAGCGGGTGCAAGGTCGTGGATAGCCAACAATCGGGGATAGAGGAGCATGAGGACACGGGTTGGTGGGAGAGCTTTGACGTGGCGAGTGTAATGCATTCGAACATCAGAGGAGACGCTTCCACCTAGACAATAGTCAGATATCTGATCGAGTCCACACAGGTAGCAAACGCACCTTTGATGGGTTTCGACTTGGTCATACAAAGTGCGTATAGGGGCAGGAGCTTGAAACCTTCCGGTAATATGAGCTAGGGAAATATTAGTACAGATAGGGCTTTAAACAAGGTGCGTTGACTCACCTGGCCGTGCTGGACAGCAGGTGCGCAGTGCTTTCTGTACATGAGTAACACTCTGTTCGCCCTATCCGTCAAAGATTTCCGGATATCTCTCAAGCTTCTCTGCGTAACCTGTGATAACCCAGCTTTGAGAAGGACAGCTACACACGCTTCCTGGTCGGCAAATTTGAACACATTGCCAATCATGCTTGTAACCACAAAGCTCATATTCAAACATCGAACCCTTCGTTCTCCTTCTTTACTAGTGTAAAGGATGGCAACTTGGATGAACGCAGGTTGCCGGTCGTCTAGTCGATGTTCGTGTTTGAGCACAGCGGTGAACGATTTGGCAGAGTCAATCGTAGCGTATTCCAAGTCGGTGAGCGAACGTTGATAGAAATTACCCAGGTGGTCAGAGACGCGAAGACCGTTAGAACATCTCACTCGCACAGTAGCATTGTAAGCCGTCTCCCGAGTGAGCACCTGAAGAAGTTCGCTATGAATCTTTTCCCTGTCTCTGACTACATCAAACCTGGGGTGGAAAAATGTCTCACCTCCCGTTCCAGCAGCGAGGGCACCAAGACTGGCAATATCGGTATAAGCGCTGGGGAACAAGAAGAGATTAACGCCGACACCTGCTTCGGCAAGTTGGTCGGCCGTGGTGAGATACCATTGTGAAGGGGTGAAGAGTGTCCGTTCTTTGTCGGTGTTGTAATAATCGGGATTCTCTCGTGTCGTAAGGGTACCAAGACCATGTGTGGTCAAAGACGTGAGGAAGAGATTGATCTGGCCACCGGTGTGCTTCTACAAAGATCATTTAGCGATCGTTGTGTTGTCCTAATTTATGTGAACATTCACTTACAAGACCAGCCAAAGCTCCAACAATAGCAGAGCCCGCGGCGACCCTCCCACCCTCTCTTCCTTGCTCCGCCAAGTTCGGCAAAAGTTCCAATAGATGTTCAATTTGCGCGCGGGATTCTTGCGGATCAACGAGGAAGCCAGCGGTAAAAGGTATAAACATGTCATCGAGATCTGAAACGACTGCCTGTGATGGCGCATGCAGATGAGACTACCATGTAATCAGCGTCTGGCGGACTTGGAGACACGATAGACTTACGGAAAGGTTCCAGAAAGATACAGTTTCTCCCACAGACACGAATCCAATTCGTTGTCCTTCTCCCAGCAGCTCCTCTTCCACATTCCCGCTTTCTTTGCTTCCGTAGATAGCCTTTCTGATCCTCTCACAAACTTGTCTGGCAACTCCATTTTCTCCCGCATGTGCGCTGACATCAAGGACAAAAACACGACTCAACGCGATAGGTTTTCTGAATTTCTTTCTCTCCTTTTCCTTTTCCTTTTCTTTTTCTCTCTGTTCTTTTCCAGTAGGAATATGGGGTTGACTTTGTCCAAGAGACGCTTGCAGGCCACCCAAAAGATCGTGCGCTGTCGAAGCGAGCGCGTCCGAGTCAATGGAGTCGAGTAAAGACCCAGAAGGAGGTTGCAGAGCCCAGTACGAAGGAGGTACAGGAAAGTCAACAGTGCCAAATTGAAGTTCCGGCCTTTCAGCATGATCAAGACGTTGGCCATTGGGAGCGAGATGGCAAAAGTACTGCGGCGGCACTGCAAAATCGTCAGATGTGAACCAAAACGGTGAATGAACGACGATGTACCCTCATTGAGAACTCCACATAAGTTACACGTCCACTTTCTTCCACCATCGACAAATCTAATCCATGGGTTGATGTACCCTCTGCATTTGTCACACCTCGGCGGGCCTTGTTCATCTCCTTCCCCCTCCGCTCCCCATGTTTCACCCTTAAATGCTGGGGGATCGAAAGCGCTTTGCCCTGAAACCCAACTGGAAACGCATGGAACAGGAGCTTCGTCGTACCGTAACGGTGCAAAAGGTTGAACCAGGATACCGAAAGGAAGCGCGGTAGTGTCGAGAAGCTGACCATTTGACGGAACGCATGGAAGCGTAGCTCGAAGATGACGAGGCAATGAATTGCCTAGGAGTCGACATTAATTGATATACCTTTGCGCTAGAAGATACAAGCATACCTTGGTCCACGCCCCTGTAATCAGTCCCTACCAATGGAATCAGACCACGGGTTTGACAACTTAAAAAATCCTCGTCCTCGTACAAGTTTTGATCCAGCTCCTGAGCTTCAATAGGGTTTGGCACTTGACTCGGATCTATTCTAACCCTCATCCCGCTCATAGTGGGTCCGGAAGAATGAGGTGGCGGTGGAATATGGTTTGGAGGTGGAGTAGCCCTCGGCGACTGCATTTCTTGTTGCTGCTGTTTCGGCTGTAACTGTTGTGAAGGATGTATCGCGTGATAACTGGACTGCGTAGGAGCATATGGTCCACTTGGTCGAAGATCTTTTTCGGGGACATTATGCAATTGAGGCATCGAATTTGGGTCCAAGTGCGCCTGCTGCTGGTACCTTTCAGGCTGATAGCCCGGCTGAGCTGCTTGAATGTACTCTGGTTGCGGCCATTGTTGCTGCTGAGGCGCTGGGACCTGTGGGTGGCCCGTCAACGAAGGATCTATGGCGTATCTTGTGCGAGGCGCCATGTCAATTCGTTGCTAGAAATGTATATCGATATATCGGACGCGCGAAGTACGGAGAAACGTGGTGGAAAGAGGACATGGACAAATGGTGGGTCACTTAAGCTCTAAAATAATTACATCATTAAATTGTGTTGGACGACCAGGCAGCTGAGAGAAGACGAGGAAGCAACAACGAACTATACGTAAAAGTAGAATGTATCTTCCTTAGCCAAGGAGTTGCTAATAGCATAGTTCTCCTGCTATATACCCTCAATGCAAGTTCATTGAATCGTCTTCCATCCAAGAAACTCGGCGCCTAGACACCCCAGATATTAGGACCTAGCAACCCCTTTTTACGTCTCCTCGTCTTTTTCTCTCTTTAGTTTCTCTCTCACGACTGCCGAACGCAACATAAGGTTGAACCATGACAATAAGCACAATCACAACGCCAAATTCTCACAGCCACTCATTTTTCTCTTCCTACCGAATGATGCACAGTGGCACGCAGAGCTGAGTATGTTTGGGGCTCCAATTGTGGCCCTCAAAGGAACCACGCTTAAGCCGCTGTACGTACCTCAATGACAAGCTTCCATTGGAAGCTCTTCTAAGATCGGAGGGAATTGGGTCTGCCAAATTACAAGAGATTTGGTATATTTGACTGTGAATGCCCTTCTATCCACACAGACAAGTATGCTGCCAATGTTTTCTCCGACAGTGGTTCTTTCGCCCGGATGACTTGCTATCAAAAAGTTGGAGAGTTACAAGGATGTGGTATCTTATGGTCAGGATGTCTGCAGTGGATGAAATAACGGCGTTCCCGACACCTTTTGCTTTGAAATTGCATTACTTTTCTTTCCTTTTTCAAATAATGACATAAATTATCTCCCCAGTTTTTATCAATATTGCGTTCTCTAATTTCTCGAGCGATTCTGCCCCATGTTACTAATGAGGTAGAAAAGAGAGGACGAGAGAGCTGCATGAAAGGAAAAGTTCGACGTGAGAGAATCGAGATAATCCAGCCGTTCAATCATCTCAATGACAACAGTCTCCAAGCTGTCCACCATTGTCTCGTCTTTTTGCTTTTTGGTGCAGGATAGCTATTCTAAAAAGGGATTTTTAGAAGGTAATCAGTCTGGTCAATCATAACTTGTGAGATTGTGGCGGATTTAAGGGAGGGAAGAAGAATATGGCATTTGCCGAGTTAGAGGTCGGTATTAATCGATGAGTGATTTGGCGTGTTTCCGGTCGAGAGCCGCCTCAAAACGGCTGTATTAGAGCCTATTGCTACAACGTGAGGATGACGATGGGTGAGGGGGGTGAAAATGAGGGATCGACTTATATTATTGCGAAGCCCACACTGTCAGCCAACGTCT
>NC_009189.1:335139-345139 GCF_000149385.1 Cryptococcus deneoformans B-3501A
TAGCATCGGCACCTCCAAGTAAATGAGTTCATCGCATCCAGCTCCTACCCTCCCAACATCCAAAACATCGATTCGTTGTCGATACCCAAGTTGTCCAATATAACCATTTCCGTTTACTTTTTTCAAAACGCCATTATTTAGAGACGTTGATATGCCGGTATGGCCGTGAAGTTTTTTTTTTCCTTCCGCCTTGATGTCGTGGGGACCGTATCCGTCCTCATTATACAGAGTTACAATACAAGTACATACACTTAGATGAGTTCAGTAGAGTTTCTTTTTTTTGGGATACAGTTGTTTTCAAGGTAAACAAGATGCATGTGGACGTGGACTTTTTTTCCTGACCCTGTGGAATAATACGGAAGGTATTACTTGTTGATGTTAACAGGTACCATTAACTTTACAGGCTTACGTGCATGCTGACAGTCCACAAGAGCTTAGCATAGCATAGGTTGGCGAGGCAGATAGTACTGGCGATACCACCGCTTGTCGATTACTCTCTCATCTTCTCTCTCGGGAAAACCACTTTAAAAACACTATTATCTGACCATCTGTAAGGAACGGAGAAGAGGAGAGAATTAACAGAAGAAGAGAGGAAGACGAGAGACGGAAAGAACGGAGAAACTGGGGTGGAAAAGATTAGCCGGAGAGAAGAGGGAGAAGAGAGGAAGAGAAAAGGAGCGAGGAGAGCGGAGCAGAAGAGGCCCTCAGAGGATCGGAGACGGAAGGAAGAAGAGGAAAAGGGTGCTCGAGGGGGAAGCGAAATTGGTTAGCTGTACAACTAAGGAAAAGATATATAAAGAGCTCTTCGGATAGACGAAATGAATGTAACCTTCATATCCTTCCTCCTTCTTCGACTACCTTTCCAAGAAGACCACTCCCAAAACCCTCGCAGACTTCGCTGGCTCACGAACCTCTAAGTTCCCTGACTGGACTAAGCCGTGGTAGAAACAAACAAAGTAACATCAGGTACTCTCCGGCCTCTCCGAGGACAGGGGTACCGTTACACCATCCGCAGCCTTCTAGTAACCTTACCCAGCGTCTTCCTCTTGAAAAGGTCCTCCTTTCTCTCTCCACCAAGTATTTGGCCCATCAAGTCATCAAGCAACAAAAGCAGGAGCTCTGAAGGGAAATGAAATAGTATCCTAAATGATCATGTACTTGTTTTCTAACCCTCCCAACTTCTCTGGTAAGAAGTAAGGGATGAAAGAATGCTTCAGGGGAGCGAGTTGACTTGTGGCCATTCAGACGGAAACTAGTGAGCTGAGGAGTTGATAACCAGGAATATGGAATGATTTGGAGGAGGATCTCCCCCTGTTTCTATTCATCTTTGGCCGTCCTTCTTTTTACCTCCTGTAGCTAGTGAGTGGGGATGAGAGCAGATGGGAAGACTTCCCAAATGACCGCAAAGGCCGATAATGGCAGGGCATGAAATTAGGCTGGGGTCGTGAGGGCTTCAGCTTTTATCATGATACTAAAGATTACCGCTATCGACAACAACCAAACACGATCATGAATGGTGAAGGGATCGATCGAGAAGAATTGAAAAGGGTGAGAGACAGGTGTGCTCCGACGATTTACAATCGAAGTACGCGACGTAATACCTTCATTCTCAAGAAGGCCAATATCGTTGGGCTAAATGATTATTTTACGGACATCGCGGAGAGAAGAAAAGATAACATTTGTTACATATGCGGCATGCCAGCAGGTGACTCGCCCCAGGTATCCCCCTTTCCCCCCGCCTTTCAAAAAAAAGGCGAAAAAAAAGTCGAAAGTCGTTAAATCGCTGTAGAAACGGGTGAAGATTACTAGTCATTCGGCTAACTATTATAGCCATAAAAAGTGCTGTATTGGTAAGAAACGGTAGTTAAGCACGGCAACTAGCAGATCTGATAGTAATAGTAATAGAACAATACGGCGAATCGTCTGTCCCCACCAGGATGGCCGCCGACGAACTGCCACAACAAATAATAACAACAGCAGAGAAAACACGCGCATCAATTTCACGTCACGTCAGAATCTGCTGCTGCTGGTTATTAATATAATAATTAAATGGCAAAAAAAATTGCACACCGGAAAGAACGGAAGCTAATTTGCATATGAATCCTCGAAAAGAGGAGACATGACCGACGGCCCGCGGTGTCTTGAATTGTTTATTGGTCAGATACCCTCAAGAGTCGCATATCCTTTTTGCCTCTTCTTCTGCCCCTATAACACTCCAGCCACCATTCTTACAGGTCCTAGGCGAGATTTTACATCAACGCATAGGGCTAATATAACCGTAACTCTACACCACAGGGCCGCCGCTTTTCTTTGCCTTTTCACGACACCGCTTCATACTTCTCTTTCTTGACCGTAGAGTCATTTTCTACCTATTCGGTCGCTTGGTAAGCGTATCGGCTGGCAAGGATTTCAACCATAATTCTGTAACATGAACGGGCCAACCCCACACGACGAAATACTAGCGGACCAGAGCCTTGCGCCTCTGAAACGTAACCACGCATGTCGGCAATGTAAAAAACGCAAAACAAAATGTGACGGTGCCCATCCCGTGTGTTCACCATGTCTTCGATCGCATGCGCATGCCGCTCGTTCTGCGAATCGGAATGGAACAAGTGTGCCTGTGCTTGTTTGTACTTGGGCCGACGGCGAAGGTGGGGAGAATGGGAGTCCTCCTATTCAGGAACCCATGCAACGCCTTTCTAGGCCTGGGTCTGCATCTGGAGTGAAAAGACCAGCAGTCTCTCAAGGTTCAAGACCAACTCGCGACGAAGAGAATGAGATTCTCAGACGGAGGATCGGTGAGTAGCTGAAAAGGACTTTTGTGTGGTCGACATTAACTTTTACGTTACTAGCCGATCTTGAAGCCAAACTCGTCAATCTATCATCCGCCACCAGACAATCCGGGCCTGAACCCATTGGACCAGAGCTCTCGATGCCAGAAAACACCCTTTCACCACCACGCTCCGACAGTATCGTAGATAATTGGATCACAGAAGTCGGACATATTATCAGATATGATCTCAATCATTTCGGGACCTTTGGGAATAAGGAGGCGCCTTCGAGCAAATCTTCTCAGCCCTCCGTTTCTTCTTTGAAGGCCCCGCCTGGGGGTAATGGGGGTGGTATCGGAACTACCCAGACACGGGAGAGCAGCGGTTCCGGCACTCGCCTCAATATCGGCACTATCCCTAAAGATGGGTTCTCCAGCAGCTTTGGATTAGACGACCTTTTCGTCATACCTGCTGATTGGCCACGCGGTCTGCCATCACCTTGTCAGTCAAACATTCTTTTTTCGAGACCGTATGTCGCTAATACACTTCCGTAGTCCTCCTAGAACACCTCGTCGAGACCTTCTTCAACCACGTCCCTCAAACTCCCCGAATGCTCCATCGCCCAACTCTTCTCACTCGTATCAAACTATCCCCCACCTCTGGCAACTTCCCCTTCCCCGGTCTGCTCCATGCCATCTGTGCAACTGCTTCCAGCCATACCGCATGGGTGAATAATCTCTCTCCTCATCAGATCGAAGCTGCTGTGCAGAGGCATGTCATCACCGGTATGGATTTGACTAGTATCGAAGATTTCGGGTTGGCTCAAGCCGAAATGGCAAATAGGTCAGTTGACCTTGTTGCTTCTGCTTGTGTGATGGGTGGAGGGGACCTGATCTTCCAAGTCACTCAAACCTGCGTGAGTTCATCTCCACCAATTAACTGAAGGGTTTTTACTCATAATATCTATCTGTAGATCCTTCTTAGTGATATTTACTTTTGCAAAGGTTTCCCTCTCAAAGGATGGTTGCTTGGTGGCCAACCGGCACGACTTATCAACACTCTCCAGCTCAGTGACCGCAACCCGCGGAAGTCATACAAGGAGCCTCTCTTGCCGCGTCCTCGAAATTCAAGAGAGCGCGAGGAACGATTGGCTACTCTGTGGATGGCGTTTATCAATGATTCTGGCTTGGCTTGCAACAGCACTTGGGTGCCTAGTATGTCTCTTGCCGATATAAAATGCAATTTACCTACTACCGGTCAGGAATGGTCAAAGGTACGCACGTTTCGATTTGCACAATGACTTTTTAATGCTGAGCACAAAATACAGCTGGACGATATGCTGGAAAATCCCCAGAGTCCAGAGTCGGGAGATCTCTTCACATCGTAAATATCTTGTGATCCTGTTGCCGACTAGCTTACTGAGGTTTCATCTTTTATCTAGTCATCCCATGGAAGACGCATTCGTGTTGGTTATCAAGTCTACTATTCTGCTGAGCGAAGTTGCACAGTAAGCCCTGGCCGATGAAGTTGTCCCACAAGTCGGATGATGACTAATTACTTGTCTAGATGGCTTCGCAACTGGTCTCAACGAACACAGGTCCCAGGAGACGAACTGGCAGGACCTGAAACGGAATCATTCAAGACTGTTGTCCGACATATTGAGGACTTCATGTGAGTGTACCATTATATCCATGAGTCTAGGTCTAATTTTCCATACTTCCCAGTTCAACCATCCCTAATGCGCTGAAGAACGTATTTAAACTTGTGGACTCTGCCAACTCTGGCGGCCTCAACGTTAATCTTCTTTCACTGCATATTTTCCCCAACGTCGCGCTCGCTCTCATGTTCGAACCTTTCATTGAATGGAAGCCGTCGAATCAGTGTCTGAAAGCTACGCAACAAGCGTATGAAGCCATCCTCGGTGTCCTGCACCTTATCCCGAGTAACTTGGATGTCACTATGGTCTTTACTCCCCTGATCGCTTGGTGAGACAGTTAGATATTACAAAGAGGTATAATGTACTGACAGACGATGAATAGCTCTTTATATACTGTTGGACGAATCATAGCGGATTATGTCAAGTATACCATGAGGTCTCATCAATACAGTCTGGCCGTCCGTTACCGTGCCGATCTCACCACTATCCAGAACCGTGAGTAGATACTCTGTCCGACGCAAACATAGTATTCAGCAAACTTATCGCGACCTTGCAGTGCTCGAACGGTATGGCCAACGCCACTCTCTCGGTAGCGCCATGTCCCATTTCCTCGAGAACTATGTCCAGTATCTCGGAAACGAGTGCATGGACCCTGCAGCGATGTGCAGCAAACTCGAACGTCAATTGGCTTACCCTACCAATAACGGTACTTATGTCATGGGCGCGGCCAACGATGGTTATGCTCATCTTAACGACCCCGGAAGCTCTTGTTCGGGACCCAACGACCCTCCTTCAACCAAATCATTCTCTGATTCATGGTCAGCCAGCGGTCCTAGTCCAAGCGTCTCTACGCCTGCTATATCAAAAACGAACGAACCCTCTCCTGCACAAGTATATTCCACGGCTGAGGGGAAAAGTCAAGATCCAATATCGAATTGGGATTGGGGAAGAGAAGCCATCAAGATGATGGGTGTGGATGCGAGTAGATCTGTTTCGGGGCTAGCGGCGTTGGATGGTATGCCAATGTATATGGGCGAGAGGTCGAGCTTGAATATGGATGGTCGGTTACCGGTTGGACCGTTTTCGGATGTAGCAGAGATTGGGGGATTTGAGGGCTTGCATTGGAAGACGGGCAATAGTGATACCATTTAGAAGGAGTGTTTTGGTTGTGGAGTATAGAAGAGTATAATATCACGGGTTTTAGTTTTTCCTTTTCCTCTTTTTTTGGAGTAATCCTTAGACAGCGGTCCTTGAACGTATATATATGTACATTTTGGGGTATATGAATTGATGATGTATGTGGTTACCACGATTTGTTCCATCGCTGCAAGGGTATAGAAGACATTAAAGTAATCGTCCCTGAGCGTAAAACACATATCCTCCATCATCTCTCATCTCCCATTCTCCTTCTCTTCGAATTGTATTCTGCCTTATGCTGCTGTAGGACCTCTCAATCCCAATCGAACGGAAGCAACGGGGCCGTACTTGGCCTCGACCTCGTCTTGCACTTTTTCGATAGACTTGAAGTACTTGACAGTCTTGACTCGAAGCTCAAGGGTGGCATCCTCACTATCATCATCCCATGTCAGCACAAGGTCAAACTATCAAAGACCGCCAAAAAAAAAACCTCACTCGCAAACAACCAAAGCCCAGGGATGTGTCTGCAGAGCACTAGCAGTGACCATATGGTTTACCGCACCTTCGATCATTTGACTCAATGCCAAGCTCTTGTTCTGACCAGTAACCACAAGTACAACCTCCCTAGCATCCATGACTGTCTGGACGCCGACGGTGAGAGCCATACGGGGTACGAGGGAAAGATCATTGTTGAAGAAACGGCAGTTGTCAAGGATGGTCTCGTAGGCAAGAGTCTTAATCCGTGTCCTGGAAGTAAGTGAGGATCCAGGCTATTATTCCCCGATATTTCAGTGAGATCAGTAGGTGTCTGATAGGTAAGCGGAAAACAATGACATACCTCGTTGAAAGCAATGTGTCCATCAGCGCCGATGCCTCCCAAAAAGAGATCGATACCGCCAACAGCCTTGATGGAAGCTTCGTAATCTTCACATTCCTTGTAGAGATCTTCAGCTTCACCGTTCAAAATGTGTGTGTTATTAGGACTATATGCAAATGAGAAGATATCGTTTGGTCAGCGGCTCGTCCATTTAAAAGTTGAGGGAGGGAAGCGAATGGCTCACTTGATGTCGATAAGGGAGAAGAAATTTTTAAACATGAAAGTGTGGTATGACTCGGAATGATCACGGGGAATCCCAACGTATTCGTCCATGTTGACTGTGTGCGCCACTCATGTCAACTCCCAAACCTTTTAAACCTTTTGGTTGTCACCAAAGATTAGGAAACAAGCTCACAGGTAACTACATCCTTAAAGCTCACTTTCTTCTCATTGTAAAGCTCAACCAATCGCCTATACACGGGTAAAGGAGATGAGCCTGTAGGAAGTCCAAGAACAAAGTTCTTGTGTTCTGGAGTGGGTACAAAGGAGTTTACACGGTTGGCGATGTAATCCCCAACCTGATTAATGCGTTAGCGTGAGGCTCTGGAGTATCTACCTCTAAGTATCCAGCAGGCAAGTCGCAGGACGTCGGGACAGAGAGCCACTCACGTAGTTGCCGACTTGCTCTTTGGTGTCTCGAACAGTCAGTCTCATGGTGCAATGTAGGTATGAACTGTGAGAGAGCTTAGTGAAAGTGTATAGAATATAGAGGAGTATAACAGTGGTGGCAGAGATGCATGAGGAGCTTGAAAATGTGTGGTATTTATATGAGTAATGGACATGGGAGAACGTTGCATCTACAGATGCGCACAAAACGAGACGTCGCGGCAATGACGATAGGGACTTTGCAGGCACGGAGAAATAACCGCCGCTTTCCCCGATGCGCCGAGGCGGACTTCGGCTCGACTGTTTTTCTGCCAGTCCTTACTCGTCCGCTAAAGATCTGCGAAAATACTCCGAACGCAATTCGAGCCTTCGATTCGATTCTCTCGTTAATGTAGCCATGTCAACTACGGTTGTCCCATTCGCAATTCAAGCTCAAGTTAAGCCCTACCAGTCATCATCGCGAGATGATTTCGAGGATTCAACTAAATGGTCGACTAACGAAGCCTCCTTTTTCACTGATGATCTCAGGCTTCAGCCTAGCCAGTACCAGCAGGATTCTACACGCGAATCGTCTTGGGAGTCGAAAGACTGAAGTTCGACCTTTGAGAAAGTTGGCAGAGATCCGACTGGAAAACAAAGACTTCCCTTCCTTTCTTCTCTTCAAACCCTTCCTCAGTCCTTTATCGCGAACTCCGTGCGATGATCAAAGATCCATTATGATAGTGAGTCATACGGAGTGAAACGGTGACTTACCTTCTTAAGACCTTTTCTTTGTACTTTTGAGTATGGAAGAAGAATATTAACTGGGTACCAATATATACTACGTCTTGCAGAGGCGCAGTGAAATCTTCTATGCGCCCCTTTCGTCAATAAACCGAGTAAAATTGAAGGAAGAAGAAGGTCACATACTGAACAAGTGAACAAATAGAAAGCTACTACAGAATCAACCCTATTCGATCTCGTCATAGCATGTCATTCTTTCAGCCAACCCCAGCTGTCAACGGTCCTACCTCCACACATCAAGCCAACCGCCCTCCCTCTCCTCTTCCAAATGAGCAATTTTACTTCCTCTGTAACCCCCCAGACTTCCACAATTGCACTCACCCCTCCCAACGTCATCATCGACCACACCACATTTCTCATTCCATCCACACCCCCCAACACTGTCAAGTGCACATCCCCCCTGCTCTGTCACAAACTCAAATCTACTTCCCTTGCTCGCCATCGTTACCCGCACATTCACCACCGTCATACACTGTCCCTGCTTCACCGCCGTCATACAAACCCCTTCCTTCCTCTTCAGACACTACTCTCCTCTTAGCGCCTCCTCCACCATTCTCTCAAGCAACCTGCCCTCACGCCTCCCAACGGGATACGCTCTTACCAATACATTCCCATTCATGTACTCACTGTTTTGAGTACCAGAGGGGCTCCCTCTGGCCTTATGGCTCGTATGGGTGTACCATTGATTGGGCGGTGTTCCTGCTTGTATTGTTGAATGTACTGGTATGGGGATCTGTGATCTATGGGTACTGGTGTGAGTTTACGGCCAAACCAATTGGCTAGCCTTCGTGGGGAAGAAGGTTGGGGTTGGATTCGGGGGGGCAGGCTGTGTGGGTGGGCAAGGAGGAGCAGGATGGGGTCAAATTTGTTATGGAGAAGATTGTAGGTGGACTTTTGTTGATTGTTTGATTTAGGTTTTGGTTTCTTAATACCTTTCCTGTTTCTTCCCAAAATGTACACTATCAGAACGTCCTCCGTATCGTATCAGCTATCTATGCATTTATATTACTACGGATTACAACGGTGGATGAACAAGAACATTCACTGGACAAGGACAACAAAAAAACGCAAAGTCTCAATCAACTGTCACAATTTATTCTTCTTTTCTTGAATCTGCCGACGGTGTTCTTCAACTTTCATCAAACTATCCAATACATAATACTCATCAGCCACCTTGTCTCCTCTCGACAGGAGAATCGGGAGAAAAATGAACTCACCGCCATTCACAGCCATCTTCAAATTCACAATACGCACATCTCTTCGCTTCATGTATCTCTACACCCTTCGGCGGTCGCTCTCCCATCCAGAACTGCAAGACACTTTCAAGATGGTCCGTCAAGAACTTTGGAGAGTGTGAAAATGCACTACGACCGATTATAGATCCTGCCACAAGATCATCTTTTCTCTTTGCTTTTGTCTTTATTCTTTCTTGGGAGATAAGACCGGAGAGTTGTGAGGTATGGACATCGCTAGGCTTTTTCGATGGTGTAGAAGAGGCAAGCGAGCTTTGAGAAAGTGAGAACTCTGGATTTGAGGGCGTTGATGTTGAGGGGACTTCGGACGTGGTGGTGGTAAGGTTATTCGTAGCAGCTCCTTCGGGAATGACATCAACGCTCCCGGGTACAAACCTATCACCACCCGCACGGTCTTCACCCAGCCCATTTTCAATAACGTGGGCGTAAAACTCATCATCAGTCGAAGTCCAATACTCCTCATCCTCATGAACAGTACTTTCGTCTCTGTCCTTTTTGTGCTTCCTGGATGTAGATGCTGGGGTAGTATGGGGCGCTGATCTTGTGTAGGTGGGCGTGAGAATGGGCGTGGTGAGATAAGGTCTGGTTGATGAGGCATTTGGGTCGATATTCAAACTTTCAGCGATTGCTAGCTGGATAAGACGCTGTTCTTCCTCTGCTTCCAAATGCCCATGACCTCTGCTAAGCGGCGCTTCACCTCTTTGAAATTCTACTTCCAACGCATCGTCTTGTTTATTTGGTGATTCTCGATTAAAATCTCTTTTCCGCCGCTTGTGGGCTTCTCTCCTTTTTCGCTTCTTTTTCCCTCCTGCCCATCTATATACCAACTCAAGCCTATCTTCAGTCTTCCCCAGATTTTCCCATTGTTCCCCTTTTTCCCGTACGCCTTTGAGCTTTGTCTCTTTACTATACCCCA
>NC_009189.1:350139-372639 GCF_000149385.1 Cryptococcus deneoformans B-3501A
CAGCGGCACCCTGTCGGTCGCATTAGTAAAGACTTCTTGGCTTCTAATCTGGAACCCACCCACTGAGGCGATGTTACCAGCAAACCATTTCCAGTACCCTTCAGATCTTTTGAAACCGAACAAAGTCTTGAAGTAGTCCTTAAACGCAAAGTTAAGTGCTTGGGTAGGGAAATATCGGATAACATTGGCTGTGTTTCCTCGCCAGAGAGAGACGAGGCCTTCATCCTTGTAAGTACGAGCAAAAGTGTTGATGACGCCTTTGTATGGTGTCGAAAGACGACCTTGTTTAATCCTACAGAAGCTCATAAATATGGCTCACAGGCATCTTTTAAGAAGAGTATGGCCTACATCTCATCTTGGTTCTGAATCAAAAGTTTGACACGCTCAATCGGGGCGGCTGCTGTTTTGGAGATGGCTGCAGACACTCCACCCATCAAGAAGTTTGTTAGGAAGCCAGAGACATCTGTGTCGGTTGGTTTTTTGACAGTAGATTCTTGCACTTTGGACATGTTTACTGTTTAAGGGGCGGCTGTCTCATTCGGTCATGACAAGTAAATGCATTTTCACAAGGCACTTACAAGGCTTGGAGGCAATCAGTATGAGTCACTTCTTGTCTTTCACCGAGGGCTGGTAACGTCTGCGAAAAGTGTCGTCGGTACCGTGATCAACAAGTCAATATACCCGATAACGAATTACGAAGGGACTGTTACAATAATTAGGGCGGGGTAGAAGAAGAAATAAGAATATGATGAGAGCAGAGATGGAAATGGATCACTAATCAACACTCCTTTTTCGTCGTTCTTAATACGATAGCCTCACGGTGGTGGTGCACATGATGTATAGCGGCTCATACATATTCGCCACCCAGTACGCAAAGGACAAAGCCCAATCGTCTCATCGATGACCGGCTGTATGCATGGGCAAGCATGTCATTTACGAGATCTTTCCGTTCATTTCCCATCACAACAGCATTTTCGGGCACCATGCCTCTTTCCGACTCTTAATTTTCACATGGCGTCATCAATAGCCCACTAACACCGCCGAGCCTTTGTTTGACATGAACTATTAATAAGTAGCACTTCAGCAGAGCTCAGTAATATTCATAGAATCAAGCAAATCGCTTTCTATCGTGTTTCGAAAGTTGGATGATGCTGACCTTTTTACTCGCAAGATCAGAACAGCATGTTATATGTCTAACTCTGATTCGTTGGAGATGGCAAGAGCTAAAAAGATGACGCCAATACGTAAATAATCAGAATGATAACGATTGATTGATAAAACTGCGACCAGCGCGGCGACAGGTCGACGGATGAAACTGATTATTCGAGCCTCGCGTAATCAGAGGTCTTACCATCATCCATTCAGGCTCCATCCTCCACGCACCTTCCTCCGTCGTCTTCTCCGCTATTCTTTGTTCGAACTTCAATTAGTTCGCAAAAGGTGCTATGATAGTGTCATAATACTTCTACTCACCTCCATCCATATCGCCGTTGCACATCAGGGTGAGTCATAGTAGTACTCTCAGCAGTGGGCATCGTGGATGGAAGGTTACAATAGAAACTTCCCATTCATCACATCAACTGTGGAGCGAAGGTAGGTTGGGCAGGGGATAGGGGAAGATGTCGGAGTGTCCAGCCGCAATCTGGCCAGCAGAGGGTTCATTCTTGGCTAGATGACCTGTTGTTGATGATAAAATCGGGAGCTTACTATGTATCAAACCGTTCACAAGTCAGCAGCTCATGACGGCTTTCCTATGTAATCAACAACGTATGTTTTCTCATCTCCGTCATCCTAAAGCAGGAGCGAAGGATTTGATTCCACATCTGCATGACGGCCTGACTATGCCTTATGATTTGGTAGCAGAACGAAGTATTGAGTATTTAGCTGTTGGTCGATCTGAATCAGAATGTGCTTTTAGTTGATTCCTAAACAATCTCATGGGAGCTCTTTATCCTTAGACTGTGTTAGGCAGTTGCGATCAATAGCCTAGCCAGCATCGGGCTGGCATTATTTCGTAGAAAAGGCTAAAAACCTGAATTTCAAGTCACTTCCAATATTGGTCGTCATCAGGAACTTAGCATGCAAACGAAAAACATATTTCCAATAGAAGAAAAACAAAAGAGCGAAAGCGATAAAAACTAATAAATGTGAATAAGAGATTCGAGCCTTTCGAATAAACTTGCGCCGCCTACCCCTAACCTTCTTTTCTCTTCGACTCAGTAATGATTACCCTGCCCATCTTCATCCCTCACCCGCCATTTCCTGTTATCTAGATGTTGCGAACGACCCCTCATAGCTACATATTGACATTTGTCATAAAAACAGATTTCCAAGAACGGGAAAAAGGGAAAGACAAAAAATTAAATGAAGGTACTTGATCTGGCCGATGATGGGAGCAGTTTACTTGGATTCTTTGGGTCCGGGAGCGTACTCTTCCTGCCCTGGAGGGTGGGCAATGTCCATCTTGGTTCGCACGTTGTAGAATACCTTGAGGAACTGTACACACAACCATCAGTTTGAAACTGGTCAATTGAGCGGGAAAAGGTGATATACCTTGGTCCTCGCACCTTGCGCCGAGATACCATTGTCCTGCAGATCCTGATCTGTCATCAACACCATGTCGTTCCAGTTGGACTTTTCAAAGTTGGGCGTATATTTCTAACGGTTCCCGTCATCAGCATCCAAATCATACCGATAGACTCTCAAATGTGGATAAGTTAAAGACTCACATGCAATCTGAGAACTCTCAGCCAGTTGGGCACATCCTCCAAAATCCTCACATCCACATCTTCGGGTCCTGCCACACCAGCGCCACCACCAGCACCTCCACCACCAGTCTGTTGACCAGGTGCGGGGGAGTGGGACTTCATAGGGTTGGGACTTCGCCTTCCAAGCTGGTGCTGTTGTTGATGTTGGTTGTGGTGTTGGTTAAGATGCGAAGACTGGTCTCGACTGGCGCCACGTCGAGACGGGTTCAACCCCGGCTGAAGGCTAGACGCGGAGACGTTGAACGGCGAGTATTGGGAGTTTTGGAGTTGTTGTTGCATAGCGAGCATCTGCGCCGCTTGGGCTTGTGCGGCAGTCAAACCGTTTAAGCCAGGGTTCACACCTCCCAATCCTGCAAGGTTGTAGTTCAGTCCGAGATTAGCCAACGTTGCGGGATCGGCACCGATACCCAAGCCGCCCAAACCAAACTGATCCACAAGAGGCGAGCGTCCCGCTGTTCCAAATTGGTTAGGAAGAAGGCCAGAGGGTGTACCAGGCTGGGTAGTATGCGGATTGACAATCTCACCGTCGTCGTTGTATTGGCCTGAGACGTTACGAGAAGTCTGGCCGGAAGAGTAACCGCCAGTGGGCCGTCGATACTTGCGAGCATCATCAAGAGGAAGGTAACCAGGGTTGTTGAGCTGGAGGGTCGCCATGTTGAGAGCCTGAGAGAGGTCGGCGACGCTAGCAGGAGCGGTGAGCTTGCCATCATTGAAATTCTGTACAAGGGGGGTGTTGACCATGCTCGCCCAGCTGGCGTTATTCCCAAACGGACTGGCCATAGGGGACTCATGTCCGATACCCAAGCCAATACCGGGGCTACCAGCAGAAACTCGAGGAGAGCGAGGGAAGGCAGTGCTGTCACGGTGGAGGGATTCTCGAGGTTTACCCGAAAAGTCAGTAGACTTGGGTCGGGGTTCAGGAGTGGGCGACTTGCTTCGGCTACGGCCAGAAATGTTACTTTCCAAACCCGGAGATGTACCTCGCTCGATCACCTGATCAAGCTGACCTTGCCACCTGTCGTGCGGCTGGAGTGTACCAGGAGCGGAGATACGGTTCTGCCTTGCTTTCGCGGCCTTTGTTGCAGCATCATCTGGAGCGAGATAGTGCCCATTACCAGAAGAGCCAGTGAAACCGGCTCCGCCGCCTGCGGAGGGGGACTTGAGGTTCATATTGGACAGCTTGGACTCGACCTGAGTCTGGAAAGAGTTGTTACCGGAAAGGCTGGGGGAGAGGAGAGCAGACATGGGGTCAGATTGGGACATGTGGTGGAGCACCGAAATGAAGAAACGGATCTGGACCGGAGTGGAATATTGGAGAAGAGAGTACAGAGCGGCAGTACGCTCAGCCTCAGAGAGAACGCGGAACCCTGTGTATAATCAGCGGCGGCCGTAAAGCTGGAATAAATGACTTACATTGCTCAATCGCGCCAAGCTCTTCGGTAAAGTTTTGGTCTGTGCTCGCAGCCGCCATTTCTTCAAGGGTCGCTTCCCAGTTAGCAAGGTGTTTAAACCATTGATCAATTTGCTCCGCTATTCTTGTGTCAGCACAAATTCATGATGCAATAAAAATCGACACACCTTCGGGAGTCTTGGCCTCGCGGGTAGGAATGAATTCACTGCTCGGCCTAGGACCCGTAGTGGCAGAAACGGCCCTTCCGCTGCCAACGCCGCTTGGCCTGGGGCTCAAACTGTCCCGGTTTCCCATACCCATAGCGACGGACGAGCTCACGTGTCTGGGTTGGCTAGAGGAGCTAGGAGACGCGAGTCCAGGGCCCAAGCCGAGGGATCCAAAACCTTTGGAGTTACCGGATGTGGGAGGACCAAGAGATTGGCGGGTGAGTTTAGCCGGGTTGGCAAGGTTAACAGGAGGTTCAGGGGAGGGAGAGGGGGAACGGTGAGGTCGAAGAGTGTGGGAAGCCATATTGTGCCAGTTGTGTAGATTGATTAGATCAGTTGCTTCAGGAGTAGTATAACACGAGTTGATGACCAGCCGTCAGACGGACCTGCACCGGGACTGTGTCGCCAAGGTTAGCTAGGCATGAATGAGTGACGTGCGACCCACAGAATATAAGGTCTATGCCACGAGATAAAACAGGGTGCGGGGCCAATTAGGAGCAATTTGTACCAATGACAGGGGAAACATGTAGTTGAAGAGGGATAACAAAGAAAGACATGCCATGCCAGCATCAGCGCCACATTCTCTTCTACAACTTCAGACTCTTCCTTTGATGGGGCGACGCGCTTCCCTTCTCAGCGGGCACGCGTCTGCTTCACCGAAGGAGAGGCATGGACTCACTGCGTTGGTAGAGAGCGTGAGTGGGTGGGATTATGAGACTATGTGCAGGATTGTGAGGCCTGCTCTTCGTTATAAGTAAAGAGTTTGGACGTTTCTGCGTGATGTAATATGGGAATAAAAGAGAAAATATACGTAAGTACGCTGCACCACCACCCCGGCGGGGGACCAGCAGCGACGCGCTTCGACAACGCACAAATCCAGTGTCCGTGTGGCGAATCAGTTTTCTTAACTGTGCTTTGTTATATTAATTACTTTACTAATCGAATTTTTAGGAATAGGGCGGCCGGACCTGAAATGCTGATTAGAAGCTGTCAGGACCTGGGGGTTCCTCCTCCCTATTAAGTGGCCGTTCCGGTGACTTAAGCACCACATAAGTAATGGTCTTTTATTCTACATACCCAAGAACAGCAGTTGATTAATTGATATGCATGCGTGGCTCCATTTGGGGGGCGCATTTCCGTTGCCCCTTTATTTACTCGTTGAAATCGGCAATCCCAAATCGCTCATCATTAATTGGTGCTGAATCCTTTCCTTCTTCTGAAAAAAGTCTCCTCCGTTGTTTACTATAATATAGCCAATGAGTACCAAAAAGGACTACAGTTGAGATGGTCGAGTCTTCAAAATAAACGAATGAGCTAGAGTCAACGCAAGGAAGAGTTAAGTCACATATATAACCGCTGGTTGCCCCGCCACCACCGTTGTTTGTGTTAAGAAAGACGGACTTTTTCACCACCTGTCACTCATCATAGTCCTTGTTCCTCGCACGTGATGCTGTAATGTGATCCCTTAGCTCTTGGGAACTTGAAGTTTCAGGCGGCGATGCACTACGCAGGCCATTTCAGTCACAGCTCATAAAAATGCTCTACTTTTCATCCTATCATCATTGTTGACCTATGCATTTTCCTTGGGTTTTTATCTACAATAGGACAACTTCAAATTCCTTCTTTTATAAGGTTTCGCCAAGCTAATCGCCCGTTAACCTGTTCACCTCTCATGGAGGTCCATTTCTTTTCTCACCGGTATATAACAACAGAAGAGAGTAAAAGAAAGATAATGTCCAAATGGTTTGTCCTATAGGGAAAGGGAGTAATGGTATATCAACCAAGTAAGTGTGTACAATTTGCCCAACTAAAGTGAAAAGAGAAAGAGACTAAATCAAAGTTAACGAAGGGGTATCGCGCAAGAAGGGGTTTAGGTCGTGTAAACATCATTCACAAATTGATCAATGACTCTCAACATCCCTTAGATGTTGATGGCCCCTAACAGGAGACCCAATCCTAACAACCCTCCCATCCACTCCACCCTCTTTCCTGCAGAAGTCTTGGCCCCACCCTTGGACGTACTTCCCCCTCCGGATCCTTCTTTTCCGTTACTAGTGGACAAGGTTCCCACGTCCACCGTGGCACTTCCAGAGCCTATTATACTCGTCGGATACGTCGATGTCGCATCCTCCGAAACGCTGCTTTCCTCGAGAGCCTCGTCAGTGAGGTATACTAGGGCCACAGAAGGTGCAGGGACAGGCACAATGCAGGCACCTCCATCGCAGGTAATGGTAATCGTTTCAAGGTCGCCGTACAGTCTTCCGTCAGAAGCGAACGACTGACCAAGAGTTTGGTTGGCCCAATAAATATCGTATTGCTCGCTCACACTGGCGGCTCGGAAATATCGGACCTGTACCTGGGTCGGGCTCTGGTTTTGGATGTCGATGGTAACGTCAAGATCGCTGCCCCCAGTGGAGTCATCGATAAAATTAAAGAGCACCATACGAGCGACAGCGTCGTTCTCGTAGATGGCATAGATGGGGTGGTAAATGTTATTGGCGTCGTACTCGGGTAATGGAGTGAGATCCACCACTTGCGAAGCGTTGGATTTGCCAAATGCTTCGGCAATGACGAGAGTAGGGTAGTAAACGGATCCGGGAGTCCACTGGCGCGTACTGGAAAGGTTGGAAGGGGGAGGAGTGAAGGGCTTTCTCAGAAATAAGCCAAAAGTATCCTGATCGAAGAAGTGTAGGAAAAAGCTTACGTTGTAGTAGACATTTTGACCGCCGACGTGCATTAAGGCGGCAGAAAAGTTGGCGTACGCCATTTGAAGGGCAAAATCGGTCATCCTGATATTCTATCAGTAATTCTCCCTTATTTTAATGTTCATCAAACGCACCACATGGCAGCACCAAAGCTGTCACTTAAACCAGCAAAACCACCACAACTCGCCGTGTTCGTCTCCAACATCACCAATTCCTTGCCAGCATTTTGCACCAGGACTGAATCCGCAAGGTATTCTCCTACAAGCGCTTGAGCACTAGTATGATTCAAGAAATCACTGAAAATGTCTTGAGCTTCGATTACTTTACCGTTGACTTTACAATTGTTTGTCGGGTAGTGCTGCACGGTAACCGCTGACAATCTGTCAACGTTTTCATCGAGCCAGCCGGCATTGATAAGGTCTGAAAATTCGAAGCCGGGAACATTGCAGCATAGAGAAGGGCCGAGGAAAGCATTGTTATTGAGCAGAGAACCATTGGAGACAATGGACTTGACTACGTCATCGTACTCAGTGACGAAATCGCTAACACCCCAGCCTGTAGATCGGTGGTTATGATTGACATATCTGCTACCTGTCAGCGCGCTGTACTCATCTTTTCTATGGAGTTGCTTACAAATCAGGTTCATTTCCCACACTTAAGCCTAAAAGACTGTCACCCAAAATTTCTTGCGCCCAATGAGCGGCAATAGGGATGTTCCCGGTGGGCGAGTCCACATCGGACTCGTTGAAGGCCAATCCAAAATACCATTCTGCTCCTACAAGGGATGTAATGTTGGACATGATGTAAAACAGTTCAGGGGAATAGTTGATGAGAGGCGTGTCGGTCTAAGCTCAAGGTCAGTCACGCTACTCTTTCGCCCTTTCGATGTCCGTGTATAATGAGACTTACAACGCCCGAGCTGACTTTTATCTTTTCCATGGCAACACCGCCCTCCAGCCCATCAACAAATATCGTACTTCCTTCCTGACTATTTCCTCCAACCCTGATAATTGGTCCTGCCCCCGCCCGATTTTGGATGTTGGCCATGAAATTCAAGAAAGGCACCTTGAGGTTACCCGATGAACTTCCTAGCAGACTAGTGGCAACGGACAGTTCGATGGAGAACCCAAGGAAGTTACCTTTTTGAGGTATGGACAATGACAAACCTTCGCTTGCTACTCCAGCACCATCGGACGGGATAGTGAGGGAAAGGGAAGTGACTGCAGGGGACGGAGGAGCCGGAGGAGTGAGCCGAGTTGGGTCGTATGCCGCTAAGCCGGTGTATGTCTCGCTGGCGGCTAGAGAGGATGTTGCGGTAGGCGTAGTATCGGTGTAGAGTGTGACTTCGTCGGCAAGGACGGTGTGAGAGAAGATGGATAGAATGGAGAAGAGGGCGAGGGTGAAGGAGAACGGGATTTGTGATAATAAGACCATGGTGTGATGGATGAGGATGCCAAAGGTGAATGATTATATGAAGATATAGAATAGGCGTTGGATGTTATGGTTTTAGAACAATGAATGTATGGGGGATAGTTGTAACCTGGTGTCTGGTGTATCTCTGATGGATTTGGATAGATTCCTGTCTCCCATCAATGGCTGGGGCCTTGGGAATGCTCGGAGATGTTATCGGATGTCGAGTATTATTGGTTGGATGCTTTGGGTATTATACGGCACAAATTATACAAACAACGATCGGCTAAGGTCCGGGCTGAAGCGTTGATGAGGACGTGCGAGATCTTGAGGCGTCCAGGCGCTCGACAGAACCCTGGCCACTATGTATGGGAAGAGGATGGAATTTAAAACGATTTAACAGGAAATGCGGGCAGTTGTAAAACGGGATGTGCATGTTACAGTCATGCTTGGGTAGGTCGCAATCCTTCGTATTTCCCTTCCTATCGCCCTCTTCCTTCTTCCTCTTCACTCTTTCCATCACAAAGGAAAATCGATTTACCATCTTGGGTAAACAGAAGGTCGGCTTGCACCGATTCACGGTCCTAATTAATAAATAATAAATATTTATGCAATCAAAACAAACTTTGCTTCCGCGCATCCGTTCCGGTGGGGCCTGGACAGGGACCTCCAAGTCCCTGATGCCCTATTCCAGCGATTACTCGCTCACATGCACCCGTCATCTCCTCCGTTTCCTAACCCCCTTATTAATAGGCCATGTATGTGCCAGTTCATGTGATGCCTCCATTGCCAAGCGTCAAACTCAAAGAGAGAGCTCTGAACTTAATATCTGGCTATTTGATTGTGAACGGAGAAAAACAAGCTGAACCAAATATGCAATGCGAAGAATGGAGAATGAAATAGAAGAGCAGAAGAATGGGCAGAAGAGCCAAGCCCAAACATCCTCCCAAAGCTCATGACGCCATAACGGCTTTGAGCTTGTTTGGGTCATCAGGGGAAAAGGTACAGATTACAGGGTAAACTAGAAAATCGGCTCCAGAAGACAAAAAGGGCAAAGAGCAACATTCAACAGACCAACAGAAAATAAAACAAGCAAAACAACGCGTACGAACGCGCTCGAGCATCTGCTGACATTTCGTGGATTTCAAGCCATGTAGGAACATTCCATTGCCTGTAATAACTGGAAGAGTGTCGTTGGTGCCCGACGTCGTTGATGCATATGCAGAACTTGTCATTCTTGCAAGCGACAACACCTGTAAGTGGCACGTGGACAGGGCCCCGGCGGAATAAACAACAGCAGGGGTGAGGGATGGGAGAAGGAAGTTCAAGAGTTGGCAGTAGGCAAAATTAAAATACATTTAAAATTTATATATGTATGATTTTATAAATTCACTTTAAATTTATTATTATGCTTTTTTTTCCTCTATCTTTTCCACCAACATTTCAATTACTTAAAATTGATTTATTTTAAATTTATATTTATGTTTTTTCTTGTAGGTTTTTGCTTAAATTAACTGCTGTGCTGTATGTAGATGACCAAAACTAACCCGGGGGGCCTCATTCGTACCACAATCAGCAGCATAAGGCTGGGTAGAAATGGACTGAGCTCGTAAACTTCTACAGCGCAGCATCTGTCGTTGAGAGTAGACGGTTGTTAATATGTATCCTTGTTTTCTGAAACATTCACTCTGGTAGGCGCTTCTTCTTCATCAGCATATATAATATAGTTCATTATAAATTAGATGGACATGGTGTCATTATCGACAGCGCTTCGAGGGAACTTCCGTTCACACTCTCAACCATTCTGATCTCGTTAATCTAACAGGGACAAGGATCCCAAAAACTAACAGCACTTCAACATACAGCACTTTGTTTGTCCGCTCTCTTTATCCCATTCTCGCGAGGCTCTTCTGAGAAGACTAGTGATTGACGCCATCTCTCGTATCATGGTGCACAAGCATCGGTCCGCTATCAGTTTGAGCGAGAAGTCGTAAAACTAAACGATCAGACTTGACAGTAGAGTCGCTAATCATGGAAGAGAAGGAGTAAGCAGAGGATTGGGAATACTCTGATGGACTAGATTCGTGGTCACGCTCGCTTTGATGGTCGTGAGAGAAAGAGGGTAAATCGAAGGCAACGATCTGTGACGAGGAAGTATCAGAATCTACCCATTCATTGCGCTGAAGTGGGATTGTGAGCGGAGGTGGTCGGTGGCCACTCGATGTTAAAGAGACCTGACGAGATGCCTTTGGCGAATTTCCAATTACTTTTGTAATTGCCGCTGGCGATCGTTTGCAACTAAAGTTATCATCTGGATCATCCTGCGTCATCTGTGTCGGCTTTAAAGGGGAATGAGAGATATTGAGAGCATTTATTGCTGACTTATGGCTTGCTATTGGCTTGATAGGTTCGGGCTGGGTGAAATGGCGATCCTTGGAAAGTATCGCACTTGCTGGTTCTGACCTGGTGGCATTATTATTCACTGGTGTTTTGCTGCTGGTTACCTGCCAAGGTAGCCACTTTTTGCCACAAGGATCTATCTCACAATCCGAAGGAGGACATTGCCGGGGCTCTTTTTTTTCCGTGGTTAAATTCTTTATTTCTTCAGTGGGTCGTTCTTCCTTCCCTTGCCAAATAGCCCTCTCAACCTTTTTGAGAGACACGCCCTGTGATAAGATCTGGGCCTGTTTCTTAAGCCCGCTATTATCTTTCCCGCTTTTGGGGTCTCCCTCAGCTTCATCGACCGCCGCTTGCCCTTTACATTCGCTTTCACCCTTATTCATGGTCTCCATCATTATTTGGGCTACCAACCCTCGCCTTTCAGCTTTGGCTTTCCTTTTCCGTCTTGTGTCATCTTCAACGGTGTCGTCATTGGCTGCTTTGGCTAGTTTTGAGTGCTTGACTTTGAAAAGCTTCAAAAAAGCCTCAGTATCCACCATCTCCATTTGATCTCTCTCCTCATTGACCGGCGGATCCCCATCGCCCTTGATAATTTTCATTTCCTCCTCTCCAACAACAGCAGCCTGGGATGGCTCGATCTCAATTTTCAGACCTTTGACCTTGCTCTTCAGCTTGTCGGCCTCTTTAATGTGCAATTGCTTATCATGAGCAGTCAAGTCATCCTCTTTGATAAACTTGGTGAGTTTCGAGTACTTTGACTTGCACTGGACGAGGAGCTTGCCTTTATCCGTGATCGAAATTGCTTCTGGGGCATCATTGGTTTCGGTGACGAACGACGATGGAGGCGATGATGCCTTCGAATGAGCACCGCCTTCATGTTGGGGCACGGAAACGGTAGCTTCAGCGTCCTTCTTGTCGCTGATCTGTTTTGTTATAGAGCCTCTCGCTTCCTTGATGACGTCTTTTGCTTTGCGCCCTTGTTTATTTACTTCGACCTCATCCATGAGCGCTTTAATCTTCTTCTCCACCCTATCTGCCTCTTTCATCATTTCCAGCTTTTCTTCATGCATCAAAGAAGCTCCACTCAAAGCCTTGGCAATGGCAGCATATTTGATTTTGTAGTGCTTGATCGCTTTGTCTTGTTCACTAGTAATGTTTTCGGGAAGGGGTTTGTCGTACAATCGAGGAAAAGGAGCCGGAGGCAATACTTCAGGCGATTTCGTTTCAATCAGAGGTTTTTTTGTTGGCTTTTCATCTTGGCACTGGATTGCTATGTCGACAGCTGAATGACTGATGTTGGGAAAACGTTGATCGCCCAAGGAATGATCCGGGAGGTATGGTTCGTCCTTGTCCTCATTTCCTACCACACTTTCATCCATCAAAACGTCAAATACTGGCTCTTGAACCGGACGAGCTATATCCATAGGCATTGTCTGAAAAAATTGTCCCTCCCCTTTGTTCTCTTTGATTCTTCTTGCTTCTTCGGCTTTTAGCTTGGCATTGACGGCCCTGCGTTTCCCTTTATTAAACTTCTTCTCCACCAAGGCTTCTTTCTCTGCAGATGGCAGATGGGTTTCTTGGACGTCATCAATTACCCTGCCTTTGTCGTTGTCGGGTCTCTGCTGTACCTCCTCTTCATTTTTACCATTTGCGAGACCCCCCTGATCCCGTTTAGCAGTATCGAGGGCCTGCATAGCTATTCGTAATTTTCCTTCTGTCTTCTTCACTGTGGTTTTCATCCGATTCCTCTCATCACCATTCTCAGACGTTTTGTACTTTTTGATGGCTCTATTGTGATTTTGCCGATACTCTAAAACATATGTTTCAAGTGCCTTGAGAGCCGTTGATTCATTTGATACAGTAGAATATGGGGTGGGAGTAAATTTGGCGGTATTGTCTGCAGCAGGAGTCGTATCACTCTTGCCTTCATGTCCTGCATGTTCGGTTTTCAATGGGCTGTTGGTCTTTTTCGAAAGTTCGTTCTGACCTCCTCTAATTTCCTTCCTCTCACTTGACCTTGGATCATTCGAATCACTATCGTCCCCGGTTTCCAGCTCCGTGTCCTGCAAAGCCCGGATGGCCTGCCTCAACCTCCTCTCTGCGCTTCTCGCTTCTTCATTCCGTCGTGTTCTTTCGCCCTGTTCCGGACCTTCTCCTTTATAACTTTTTAAAGCTTGGTTACATACGGCTTCGTACTTTTGTACATACGTTTTGAGCGGGGATATACATGATTCTAAGATGACAGGGCCAACGAGGGTAGGATGAGCAGGAGAGCTGAGCTTTGTGGCTGTGTTTTGCACATCACTTGAGGAGTGATAACCAAGGGACCACCATTGCGGACCTGGAGGGTATGTCATCCATGGATAACGACAGGGAAGTTGAAGATAACATCCATATGGAGAGACCATATGAGGCAGCTGCTGATGACACGGTCTGTTCACCGATGTATCAGGCAACCGGATGTTATTGGCAAGTGGAGGGCCAAAACTTGCAAAATAGTTGTCCACAAGATGATGCTGTTCTCTAGCTGGATCTTGTAGTGGAAGATGACTCGTTGCGTTATATTGAAGGGCGGGTGCCTCCTGGATAGGCTTGGCGTCAATTGGCTTTTCATCTTTCCTGTCAGTAACAGTAATGACCTCTGGCGCAGGAAGGTCAACTTTCTTTTCCGGGTCGGCTTCGTTCGTAGAAAATTCCTCATTCATTTCTTGGTTGGCGGAGTCCGCCTTGGGCTCTGAGTCAGTGTTTTTGTTTGTCGCGTGACTCTCAGCTACGAGCTGTCGTAGAAGTACCAACACTTCGCTGGCCACTGGATTGATTGCGGCTTGTTCTGTCGAACGCACTGGCTCCAACTTATCCTTGTCGTCTTGCTTGATCTTTTCAGCATATGTTGGGTCTGGTTCGACCCTTTCTCCCCTTGTCATCGTCAGACTCTCCTCCGTCTTGCTCCCCTTCTGCCTACTCAGCAAGTCTCTGGCAAATATCCTCACTCGTTTCTTCTCTAATGTCGGCGGCTCTTTTTGTTCGTCCTTCTTCAGTTCTTCTGCTCGTCTCGGCACTCTCGCTTCCAGCTTTTTGGTCGAGGCGAAAAGCGACTTGAATTTAAATTGGGGTTTTGGAGGCCGAGGTGGTGCGGGCGTAGGTGGAGTGGTTTCCTCTCCACTGCTATCCGAATCAACACCCAGAGGAGCGTACATGTAATTTATTCCTTGCTATGAGGGCTATAGCTAGTAAGCATATATGCATCATAACCAAGTTGTCCTACCTGGGCATACATCGTGCACTTTCGAGAATGTTCGTTCCTTTTCGGAACTTGCGTCAAAGGGCGACGCCAATTACGTAAAATGTTCGGAGGTGGTCGTCATAATATAGTCGTGGTGTTTTCTCGGTGGTTCTACAAAGTGCGATTCAATTCCCATCTCCATTTATATTCGGACGCCAGAGGTTTGCCTATCTGCAGCTGAATCTAAATTTTCCAGAAGAATATTAGCATGGTCAATAACACAGAATACTATAAGGTGAGTATGTCTATCTGTCCAGTGGCACACTCCAGCTGACATTCGCAGACCCTTGGTCTTAGTAAAGATGCTTCCGAAGCCGATATCAGGAAGGTGTGTCGTTTCTCATTTCCTCAGTCGCGGGAATGATGACTGACAAGCTGTCGATGTCTAGGCTTACCGAAAAGAATCACTGAAGTGGCACCCTGACAAGAACCCCGGAGACAAGCATGCCGCTGCTGAAGAGAAGTTCAAGAAAATCAGTGAGGCGTATGAGGTCCTTTCAGATCCTGTGAGTTTACGTGAAGGAAGTCATTTCAACCTGTACTAACAAGTACATGCAGAAAAAGAAGGAGATTTATGACCAATTTGGTGAAGACGGTCTCAAGGGAGGCGGCGCTGCCGGTGGTGGTGGATTTGGCGGTTTCCCCGGTGGTGGTGGTGGTGGCTACAGCAGTTTCCACGCTACGGACCCCAATGACATCTTCAAGTGAGATTGAAGTCATCCAGAATACTGAATTCCGGCTAACTGTATCTCGCAGCACTTTCTTCTCAAGCATGGGTGGTGGAGGCGGCGGTGCCGAAAACATCTTCACTTCCTTTGGCGGTGGAGGGTCCAGCCGTGGTGGACCGCGAATGCGTTCATCACGAATGGGAGGAGGCATGGGCGGTATGGGTGGTATGGGCGGCATGCCCGGTGGTTTTGGTGATGAGCCCTCTTCTTCCGCTCCCCCTCCTCCGGGAGAAATCATTAAGCCTCTTGCACTCACTCTTGAGGAATTGTACAAGGGCGGCACCAAGAGGCTGAAAATCACCAGGCATTTACAGAGCGGCGGACAGGCCGAGAAGATTTTGGAAGTTGCATACAAGGCGGGATGGAAGAAGGGCACCAAGATCAAGTTTGCTGGTGCGGGTAACGAGGATGAATATGGACAGTCTCAGTACGTTTGATCGCCTTATCGTTTTGACGGATGCTAACGTTGCTTTCTTCAGAACTGTCGCCTTTGTAGTTGAAGAGAAGCCACACAACCGATTTGAACGAGTAGACGATGATCTCGTCGTCAAGCTCAACATCACCCTTTCCCAAGCCCTTCTTGGTCCCGATGGTGGCGGTGCCATCACTAAGGAGGTTGAGCAACTCGATGGAAGGAGGATACAAGTTTCCTTACCGGAAGGTGTAAGTTCGCATCATTTTGTTCACGATTACCAATGTTGACCTTATCCAGCAAATCGTCCAACCTGGACAAGAAACGCGTATTCAAGGCGAAGGTATGCCTGTCTCAAAGGCCAGTTCAGTGAAGAAGAGCGGAGATCTTGTTGTCAAGTGGAATGTTGTCTTCCCCACCCGATTGACCCCGGAACAGAAGAAGGACTTGAGGAGAATCTTGGGTTAAGACTATAATTAAGAAAAAGAATAGAGCACGAATGAATGGGACATAGACATATTATTTTGGAAGAATTACGATAAAGCAAGCGAGGGAGTCCGTTGTCTGTAGCTTCGAATACAAGTTTTCAATCGTTCATTTCTTTACTTTTAATGCATTGATTGTATGACTTCCCCTCAACGAAGTCTGTTACGATCTGTACCCCCACATCACACCATTTTCCAAAAGAATGCGAAATACAAAAAAGGGCCCAAGAGTTGTTACAAGTAGCGAAGCAGTGCTTCACGCAAGGTTAATATCGTTCAAGGCACAGCACACTGCCGCTCTAAATTACCAATCAGTCATACTATCAACGTTTGAGTGAGTAACGACAACTGACCGATGATGCCCATCGTATTGCCTCACAGTCTCCCCAAGGCTCAAATCCCATAGCCTAGCTGCATGATCGCTCGAGGCTTAAGCACTTTGTCAGCTCTCTCCATAGCGGTTTGGCAGATCGAAGGCTTACCAGTCACGAGATACGCGGAGTCCGCGCTAAACGCCGCATCCCAGACCCATCTTTGGTGGCCTGTCAAAGTCTTTTCAAGAGTATAGTCTATTCCCGCCGTTGACCAA
Organism: Cryptococcus deneoformans B-3501A; assembly: GCF_000149385.1. NCBI lineage: Eukaryota > Fungi > Basidiomycota > Tremellomycetes > Tremellales > Cryptococcaceae > Cryptococcus > Cryptococcus deneoformans. The sequence goes on from NC_009189.1 coordinate 366,537, forward strand.
ATCTTGACAGTATGATCTGCTGAACATGTCGCAAGGTATCTAAATAGGACCGCATTAGTAGATTCAGATTGAAAAGGAAAAATGCTTACTTGGTGTCGGGGCTGAGAAGACAACGAGTGATGTACTTTGTATGGGCTCGGAAACTGGTGACAGGGACGAGATTAGCGTTGGCATTCGGCACTGGAATGATACGCCAAACGTAAACCATCCCCTGTTCAATCAAGAGTCAGTTGTTGGACTCGAATGTGAGAACGGAAGATGAGACGCACGCCGTCATTGGCAGCTACGAGAGTATTTCCGTCCGATGATATACTAACGCTTCTGATAGGTACATCTTCATCCGGTACCTATCCTTTGTCAGTATCTGTTTGTGATATGAACAACGGGAACGTGTCTCACAAGTTCGTGTGTACATGTGTTCTCCGCCAAGTCCCATATCTTGACTGATCCTGACTGATCACAGCTTATCAATTCTCCTTGATTCGGGTGGATTACAACGTCGTTGACAGGGCAATCATGTAGGTATATACGTTGAGTTTGAGCCGTCCTGTACCAGGATGAATCCATCAGCTATATTATCACATGGAGCAAGGGATCAGAGTGATATACCGTGTGTCCCACACCTTGACTGTTCCGTCTTCGCTACCCGTGACAATCCATTTCCCTAAAGCGCTGTATGCTAGAGCAACTACATTCCCGGTATGGCCTTCAAGGGTTGCTATCTGCAAGATAAGTTCGTCAGTCATATACATTCCATGATGTTCTGGCGTACAGGAGTGTTCGATAATGACTGAATATCCCATATCCTAACCGGCATCAGCTAAAACAGCTCGAGGTGAAATGACATGCCAACTTACCGGACAGTACCATTTCCAGCAGCGGCTACATACGCCTTATTCGGACTGATAGCTAACCTGTTCACTTGTTTCTGCATCTATCTCTCAGCAGCTATACATCTAGCGATCTGCGAAAAAAGATGAACGGACCCATTGTGGTGAGAGTGTTATTTGTCGATAGCAAATACCACTCCACGCTTCCCAGAATCTTATGGTATGATCATCTGTATGTAGCCCGGTCAGCACCCACCTCTCACTCAGTTACCCATCTTCTCATGTCCACATAGATTTATAAGCTATGAGCGATACTTACATCCAGCAGTACAAAGAATGACGCTCATCTCTGCCGCTTGAGCTTGTGCGGCGGCATCTGAATTGTAGCCTTGTGAATCCGGAGCGTGAGTCTGTGTGGGTGCTGGGGCCATTTTCGTTGATTCTTCCACTTTGGTTATGGTTGACCGATGAAAGTTGAAGAAGGTTTCTCGTTTGCAAGGAAAGATGGATCTTGTGTGGGTTTAATAATTGATCGCACTCTATCAGGCGTATCAATCAGTCTAAGTCTACTAGTATTATAGCCGAGGATGTCTTCTGTCTTCTTTATTTATTATTTACGAGTAGTAGTTATTAATGCGGACATAGCCGCCAGGTAAGACCTAAATAACACGCACCTATAACACAAGAAGAGGAAGTAGTGGTGGTGGAATGTTCGTCTATAATAAGGATGTCTTCTCTTCTCTTTTCATGCAGAGCGTGGAGCTAAATAAAAGCTATCATTTATAACAAGAGCAGTTCTTCAAGAAGGAAAGAAGGGCTTCAAAGTTGGGAGGACGCAGTTTTTTTTTTTTGGCACACCTTGGTTGCACGTGTCACGACAGTGTGTAATCTCAATTTATTCCATTAGGGTACTGGTGTCACTCGGCTGTTCTCTTATAAGGTAATCTGATAGATGTAATGTACTATTAATACAGTCATAGATACAGCGGCGTCGTGAAAGGAAGTTTAATTAATTATGAACCCCTCGTGTGAATTAGCATGCTCACAGCGCGATACAAGACCGAGCGGACATTTGACAAGGATCCGTAAGGATTGCAACAGGTCCCTCCTATTTTGTGTTGGGATCCCATGCATGTAAATCCTAGTTATCCAAGCAATACCTCGTAGATTATACTATGAGATGTGTCAGCGCAACTCATCCTCATTATTCCGAGCTAAAGACTTACACGCCAATGTTCACAACTATCAAAGGTACTACAGTTCGATATCAGTTCAATGTGTCCGATACACTAACGGCGCTTTCCTCTGTGGAAGGGAACCTGACAACAACTCACTCCGCATCAATGTTCTGGTCGCCCCAATGAGGTTCACCAACTTCGCCTTCACTCCGGCCCCTTCTGACCCACTTGCTCCACCAAAACCGGCAGTGTCAAACATTTGTGGTGCAGGCGAATGGCCGAATCCCGCATTGGCTGTTGAAGATACACGGGTAGACCATCCGACTGTTTGGACGCGAGCGGGTTGACGGATTCATTGGAAGAAAGAAAACGGAAGCATGCCAGTCAGCATCATCATCTGATGAGAAATTACAGAGACAGACGCACTTCTCGCAAGGAAACGTTCTTCATTGAGGATGGCGATAGCGTTTGTGAATAGGAGCCCGATGTAAAACAGGCTGCCAAAGTATCCAAAGACCATCGAATAGGTTGCGTTATTGATTGCGAGACCGTAGAATGAAATGTAGAAGCTTCAGCAAAACGCAGTTTCGCGGCGCCTTGGTGGTGTTCTTTCAATGTTAGACTTTGAAACGTTTGGTCGGAGTAACTGTAACTGGGTCGGTTACAAGACAAGAAAAGCTTGGGCAAGGGAAAAAGCAAGAACTGACCGACAGGACGAACGAAGTGCGTAAATATACGAACAAAACCCGCCGCGGTCGCAGCGTCTTGTGGTCAAATGTTATGATGTCAGGACTTGTACAAGCTGACAGCTGATGCAAATATTATCTCGATACAACTACGCAGATGCATGGAAAAAGGAAAAGGAACTACGGAAGAAAAGATTAGAGTACAAAAATAGACAATTCATAAGAGTCAAAGTAGGCATAATAGTTTGTAGTTTAGAATTGACGATCACTCGCTAGCCGCTAGAAGACTTTTGATTTTTTACGACGATGTTGGAACGATGGACAAGTGATGAATAAGTGTTCCTCGTGAATTGCTTGTTTCGTTGTTGTTGGAGTAGAACTGCAGACGATTGTTTATGATGGGGGATAGACTATAATACTGCTGCGCTAAAAAGGAGTAATTTTCTTTTCGCCCCCATCCCTTTCCCGAGCCATGGCATTTAGTGGGGAACGCGAAGAGATGAATTAATTAGAGGCAAAACTCGCGGAAGAGTTGGCGTGGTGGCCAAATTAAAAGCTGCCGCCGGTCGGCGGTGAGCACCTTTCTTCAAGGACGGAATAATATAATAATGAAGATCTGTTCTTCTTCTTAAATGACTTGCTTCTTCGTCTTCTCTATGCAGCTCGCTGGAGAGTGAAGGCATAAATAAATATACACCTCCACCGGGAGTGACCATCTGCCAGCAATGCCGTACATAGAAACGATTTTAGACTGAGGGAGATGTCATGACGCTGTATGACGCAAGTTGCGAGATAGTGCCTCTATGACGTACTTCCTGCACTTCGTCTTCTCAACACTTCTTCACTCCCCCTTCCCGCCCCACCACCCGCTCCTATGCGTCAACAAATCCGCCTTATATATGTGCATGCATGCTGCCGTACTTCCCACTGACTTTTTCTTTTGACAACTCACACAAACAACAACATCATCAACTCATCCAACATGGTCGATCTTGGCGCTCCTATCGGATCTCACCACTCCTCTAACATTCCCGCCTCAGAGCAAACGGGCTTCAACTCTGGTGTCGGCGGTGAACACGCTTCTTCTGGTAAGCTTTTTTCCTATACCTTTCCCATCCATCTCTCGGGACTTGACCTCAAACGATTCAGGCATCCCCAAAGGAACTCCCATCGCTGACCAGTTCATGGGCGGTCACCCTTCAGGTGCTACGGGTACCACCGCCGGTGTCGGAAGCAAGCTTGACAACTCTCTCGACCATTATTCTGGTTCTGGAGCAACTGGTGCTACTAGTACTGGCCATCACAGCTCTGGTCTTGGTTCAGGTGCCGGTGTCGGTGCTGGCGCTAGCACTCTCGGATCTTCTGGAAAAGAAGCTGTCAGCGGACAATACGCTGGCAGTGGAACTAAGGATGCCTTGACCGGTCAGAGTGAGTGCCGCAGCAATGCGAAATCCACGGCACCATGCTCATTATCTGCAGCTGGCCACACCACTGGTGCTGGCGTTGGTCCTTATGGTGACAATCTCTCTTCTTCAACAGGTGCCCAACATTCTTCTACAACCGGCTCTGCTGCTAGGGCAGGGCAAAGCGCTGTTGGTGGTGCCTACGTTGGAGGTGCTGCTCAGGATGGCTTGACTGGCAAGAGTAAGTATCATTCATCGCTAGCTGCTACCTCCTGCGCTAACAAGCCATTATAAGGTAAAGCTTCCACTGTCGGCGAAGGTGTCGGTCCTTACGGTGAAAACCTTCCTCATGGAACTTCGAGTACTACCACAACTGGCCACCATGGGGCTCGAGATGCTGCGCTAGCTTCTACAGCTGGCGGAGCTTTCGCTGGCGATAAGTACGCTCATTCCAAGGACAAGAGCCTCGGTACCGACCCTACTTCTACTGGCGTTTCTGGTACCACCAGCGGAACCGGTGTCGGACCTTCTGGCGGAGCCGGTGGTCATTATGGCAAGGGTGCCGCTGCTGCCGGGGGTGCAGGTGTAGGTGCCATCGGCGGCGCTGGCGTTGCTGCCGGTCTTGCTGGTAGGGATGGCACTTCTCACAGTGCTGGTACCACCACCACTGCCGGACAACATGGTTCTGCGCTTGGAGCTGGTGAAGGAGGAATCAGCGGCACCCCCATCGGACCTGGTGCTGGTGATGGTCTTACCGGTGCTGGTATTTCCACAGGCGTTGCTGGTGTCGGATCTGGTTACGGTTCTGGTGCCGGTTCTGGTGCCGGTGCCGGTACTGGTGGTGCCGGTGCTGGCTCAGAGCTTGGGGCTGGAGGTGCTGGTGCTGGAAAACACGGTCGAGCTCAGCCTGACGAAGACCGAGGTGGTAAGTCTCGACATCATCTCATCGTGTTGACATATCGCTGATTTTATAAACGTAGCTCCGCTTTCTGACCCCAGTGACATCGACACTGGCGGCCCCCACTCTCTTGTTTACCAAGAATCTACCGGCAAATACGTTCACCGACGTGAACTTGAGGGTGATGTCGGTAAGGCAGAGTCCAATGTGAAGAATACCGCTGAGAGGAGGATTTAAGGGGAAGAAGGATAATAGCAAGCCAACGGAAGAAGAATAGCTTGCAGAAGTAGTCATTCAATAATTCGAGCTCTGTAGCCTTCTGGAACATGTATTGATCAAACGCATCAATTGTTTTATCTGCCAAATGGTTGTTGGTTTTGTGCATAGACCCGATGCTGTATGATGTGATTGCTATAGTTACAGTACTGGTACAATGTTTACACAAGACAACATGAAGCGCCTGATATGGAGGCGACTTTCGAGAGTCTTTTATCGACAAAACAAGAGACCAGCTCATCTGTTCTCCCAACTCATTCATACCCTCCGTAGGCGTCATTCCTTCCATATCCTCCGTTTTGCGCCCAAGCTCTTATCGCATGATCGTTATAACCTCCATAGCCTTGGTCCTGCCCCTGTGATTGCCCGTGCACGACCGGCGGTTGTGGCTCTGGATATTGTGAATAGCCTAGGCCGCCAATCGTTCCTTGTGGTGGATACCCCGCTGGCTGGTTTTGAGGCTGTATTGGGAAAGCGCCCGTACTCGACTGAGGGGATGGATCGATTGGCGTCATGTTGTACACCGAATTTGAGTCGCGGTATGAGCTACTATCTCTTGAGTATCGAGTTCCATAGCTATCGCGCTGGAGCATAGGTGGCTGCGCAGAGTAGCCTTGCGCGTTAGGGAAAGGAATGTATCCTTGAGATGGATTGGAAGTTTGATACAAATTGGGGTGAGGGAATTGGTCGCTGGAATTCGTGGTTCTGATCGATGGTGGGCGAGCTTGCTGCGAGTTGCAAGAGCCGATATTAGCGATGATTAACTTTCACAAACACAAGTACGCACCCTGATGGCAGGATTTGCATGGCTAGTAAGAGGTAGAGGGGGAAG
>NC_009189.1:377639-380139 GCF_000149385.1 Cryptococcus deneoformans B-3501A
TGTCCCGCAGAATCTATATCGCCTGGGCCCGGCCAGGCTTTTTGAATCAGAGTATCCCTTCCATCTCCAGTGTGTAACGAATGAGGGGATTTCAGGCTATCGTTCAAGTTTGTGGACAGGTCGCCAAATCGCTCAAGTATAGGCAGCCACTCGTTGTCGAGATTGTCAAGCGCCAGATTTGGCGATTTGTTCGTGTGATCAGACTGTGAAGTATTGCTGGTATCAATCGTATCAGAGGCGCTTTTTGATTGACTTGATGATCTAGAGGGTGATGTGAATTCGTAACTATAACCAAGTCTAGAAGACGACCGGGACTGTGACGACGAACTCTCCGTACGCGGAGCGGCAGGCTGCAGAGGAAGTGGTGGTTTTTCTCTTGGTGTGTATGCAAAATAGTCGGATGGTCTAGGTGGAGGTGGAGGAGGCGGACCATCAGGATATGAACCGGAAGGAAGTCTGCCTGGCGGAGTTGGTAATGCTCTTGAACGACTTGGTGAATGATCGCCTGATGACACTGGAGGTGTTGGTAAAGCTCTCCTTCCCAAGCTGCTGGGGCTTGATATCCCTATGTCTGCTAAAGGAGCTGTAGATGGTACAGCTGAACTTTGGTAGCTGAAATATGGGTTGGGAGGAAGAGCCGGCCTAGGTGGTTGAGGAGGAAGCGGTCGTCGAGCAGCTGAAGCGGAGTCTGCAGAGCCGTTGAGAGGGCGAAAGTCGCCCAAGTCGCCACCCGGGTTTGACATGGGTGGTGAGGAGTGAGGAGTTGACGTGTGCGGGCGGGAGAAGGAAGTATACGCAGGTAGGAAGGAAGGAAGGTTGAAGCAGAAGGCGAGCGAACGAGTAGCTGCAGATAGGAAGAGCATCATCTGTTGTTGTGGACACCGCAACAAGGGTTTGTCCGGACAGTGTTGCATCGGGACACCGTTCTTCGGCCTCTGCCGCCCGAAAGATTGTCCCTTAAATTCATTTCCACCACGTGGCTGGCCGCTTTGAGTGTATTTTTTTTCGCTTGAAAGTTGAGTCGCATCGTTATCACCCCCAAGTATATAAACACCAGCCCAAGGGGACACCTCGTTCCCACAAAAAAAACCATCAGACATGCTCCGATCCCTTCCTCGTGCCCGTGCCGCCCTCCCGCTCCGATCACGCCCTCTCGCCCCGTTTTCTCGTTCACCATTACTCTCCAGAAACTATGCCGTCGCTGCCCCAGCAGTCGGCTCCTACGCCCAAGTAGATGGAGAGCCCACCCTCAACTCTCCATCAGAATTGGCCAGGAAGATTTCCGCAAAGGTGCTTCCCAAGCTGGAAAAGCCCGATGTCAAGAAGGTTCTCGTCGTTGGCTCCGGTGGTCTCTCGATCGGCCAGGCCGGTGAATTCGATTACTCAGGTGAGTACCAGCTCTATCGCGTAAAAAGGTGGTGTGACTGTGACGAAGAGGTAAACTTTGCAAAAGATCGTGCTGCAAAAATGACTTTGCGAGCCTGGCAGTTTTCCCAAAGCCAATTTTCTGTAGCGAAATGGCTTTAGCGTGGCTGCAAAGATCGTGATGGGAAAAGCGCGACAAAAAAGCTTGCATGCCGCCTTGGCCTACTTTCATCACATTAGACCACCGTTGACACCCTCGCAGGATCCCAAGCCATTAAGGCTTTGAGGGAATCAAATATCGAGACCATCCTCATTAACCCCAACATCGCTACCATCCAAACTTCCCACCACCTCGCCTCCGAGATCTATTTCCTCCCCGTCACTGCCGACTATGTCGCTTACGTCCTTGAAAAGGAGCGACCAGATGGTATCCTCTTGACTTTCGGTGGTCAATCGGCGTTGAACGTTGGTATCCAACTTGACAAAATGGGTGTGCTTGAGCGATTGGGTGTCAAGGTCCTCGGTACCCCTATCAGGACTCTTGAAGTCTCTGAAGACCGAGACCTTTTCGTTCAGGCTTTGAACGAGATTGAGATTCCTGCTGCTCAATCTACTGCCGTCTCTACCATCCAAGCGGCTCTTGATGCTGCCAAGGAGATTGGTTACCCCATCATTCTCCGATCAGCATTTTCTCTCGGTGGTTTGGGTTCTGGTTTCGCGCACGATGAGGAGGAGTTGAGGAACTTGGCTGCCAAGTCTCTTTCTCTCTCACCGCAGGTTTTGATTGAGAAGAGTTTGAAGGGTTGGAAGGAGGTCGAGTACGAGGTTGTACGAGACGCCGCGGACAACACCATCATCTGCTGTAACATGGAGAACTTTGACCCTCTTGGTACACACACTGGTGACTCTATTGTCGTTGCTCCCTCCCAGACTCTTACCGACGATGAGTATCACATGCTCCGAAGTGCCGCCATTAAGATTGTGCGACATGTCGGTGTCGTCGGTGAGTGTAACGTCCAGTACGCCTTGGACCCTGTCAGCAGAGACTATAGGGTTATTGAGATGAACGCGAGGTTGAGTCGATCTTCGTGAGTATATTTTCCTAGAGTTGAACACAGTCGCTGACACTCCATAG
>NC_009189.1:387639-407639 GCF_000149385.1 Cryptococcus deneoformans B-3501A
TTTTATTGAATTGGATGCTTCCGTGGAACGTAGGTAAACTGATGACTTGGACTGTCCAGATGCCTCATGTGAGAAAGCAAGAGTACAAAACACCTTCTAAAGAATATGAACTCGAGTATGTCGAAGTTATCCAGCGTCACCACAAGGTACTTTTCTTTTTTTTTGATTCATGTTCAACTTTTGTCTGATATAAGGGAATAGAGAACGCCTTATGCTTCCAACACGTTTTTCAAAGAGGATATCTCTGTAAGTGAGACATGTGCTTTGAGAAGAAAGCATATTCTGACAAGCATTTTGATTCCTCAGTGGGACTGCTCTAAAGAAGGTATGCGTTGGCTTGTAAGATGAAAAGATCCCTGAGCTGAATAAAATCCCTTTCAAGGACCTTATCACTATGCAAAGGACGCCAATGGTCTGAATACCGCGCCAGTTTATTGGCAGGCCCAAGTACGTGAACGTTCCCAATCGTTCTTTGTGGGGAGGGGGAGGGGGCTAAATTTATACTGGGCCTTATAGGCTAATACACGAAACCCATTCGAATACACCGTCGGCCCAGGTTTCCTAAACTCTACTTGCCAATTCCCATCCATCACTTCTGAAGGTCTTGACGATGCTTATATCCACGGAAAAGATCTTCGCGGTGTCTACCATGACAAGCTCAAGTTTTTACCAAACAAGGGGGAGAAGGACAAGTATAAGTTTAGGGTCACGAATAATGTGATTACCAGTCAGACGCTTAGCGGGTTGGTAAGCGGTTTGTTCCCTGGAGGACACGAGTATGATGCTTTGATCCAGAGCGATAGTTGGGATTCTCTAGAGCCCTCCATCTGTAGGTTTTTTCGTTGCTTTTTACTTTTTTTTATTATTGTACTGATTACAATCGGGGCATTCAGCTTGTGCTCTTCAAAGCACGGTGGCTTCCGCCATCACCGACATTTCTAGCGAATGGGGTGTACACCTTAACCGTTCTCTTGAGCTGAGGGAAAGGTTTTACAACGTTTCGGGTATTGAATGGGATAATGATGCTGGATGGAGTACAAGCTGGGATCAGTAAGTCTTTTTTCATACATTATGCAAGGGTTTTTTTATAAAAATAAATTCAAAACTGATACATTTTTTCTTCGCTTCATCTTTAGCCCTTACGACAACCTTTCCGCAAAACAATGCCACGGTAAACCCCTTCCATGTTCGCTGAACAATACGGCAATCTGTACCCCTCAGGAGGACGCGGATGCGATCTACAGGCTTGGGAATTACGAATACGCTTACAAGTCAGTCATTGCCTTTTGATGGTGGTGGTGGTGGTAGCTGATGGAGATGATGATACAGATGGCGAATGGCCGAAAACTCGACTCTTTACAGCGCTCTAACGATGGGCGCGTGGTTTATTGAGCTTCAAGATCATATTAATGGCAAGATTGATGGTTCCAACGATGTCAAGTATTTCCACAAGTGAGTCGGTTGCGTTGTAAAAAGTATGAATTTGGGATGATGATGACTAAGACCGGTATGGTGAAATAGTTTCGCCCACGATGGGTCCATCTCTCCTGTTCTCGGTGTACTCCAGATCGATAAAGTATGTCCTTTTATTTTTCATTCTTCTTTGAGCCGTACCTCGAGATAAGATTTTCGATATTGACTCGAGAGAATTAGCCAATGTGGCCAGGGATGGGTACCGAAATCGTCTTTGAACTGTGGAAAAAGAAAACCTCGCCCTCGCCATACTTTATCCGAGTGCTTCTCAGCGGCCAGCCGCTCGAAACATCGACACCGCTCGGTACACTCGACATGGTTCCTTGGGATGAATTTGAAAAGTATTTGAATGAGACTATCCCCGAGGATCTGGTTGGGATGTGTGCGCAGGATTGAGTGACTGCTGGGTGTGGCGAGACATTCTGGAGGGGCCTGTTTTGAAAAGTTGGCTAGTTAGTGGGGTTATAATTATGGATGATAGAGTCTATGTATAATTCAAAATGGATCTAATACATATTACAACGGAACCAAATCCCTCGACGCGTCTCATCTCAAACTTGTATTTTCTTTTCGCGTCACATCTCATCGCCTCGCCTCAAAACCCACCCCGCGATCAAAGATGCCTCCCAAAGGCTCCACCATCCACCCGCCCAAACCGCCCGCGGACGCGCCGCCGACAGCGGCCAGTATCCAGATGAAGGCGAACAGCGTAGGGATGGGAGAGTACGAATTGCCAAAGACGACATTGACCAAGCTTGCCAAGGGCTCTGTGAGTTGTTTTCCGGTGGACAACGTTGACAGGTTGATGGGCTAATGGAGGATGGATTTGGGTTGTAGATTCCGGATAATGTGAAAATGCAGCAGGATGTGGTGTTGGCGCTTTTGAGAGGATCGACATTGTTCATCAGCTATCTCAGTCCGTCTTTTTCCTTGTTGTTTGCGCAAGGTGCTGACGATTTAATTCATCTTTTTAGCTGCGGCGTAGGTTTTCGAATTATTTTGCGCATCGCCCGCAGAGAAACGTAAAAAGAAAAGTGGACGCTGACGTTTAAAAACGGTGACAGGGCGCACGACCAGGCGATAGCAAGGAGTGGAAGGACGGTAACGGCAGCGGACGTTATCAAGGCTATCATAGAGATGGATTTCGGACCTGCGGACGCGTTGGTTCCGATTATGGAGCAAGAGCTTGCGGGTATGTCCCCGGTATTTCCCTGTTGGGTAATCCATTATTTATAAATCGCGGTGTAGCTTTCCGGAACATTCAGCAAAGAGCGAAAGCGGCAAAGAAACCGCCTGGGCCGGGACGTGGTCGTGGGCCGAGGAAATCGGCGGCGTCGACGAGGGCGGGTGAGGATGGGGATATGGCAGAGACGGAGGGTGAAGCAGCGGTGGAGGGCGAGGGGGACGAGGAGGAAGAAGAGCAAGAAGAAGGGGAAGAGGACGGTCTGGTGGCGGGTGAGCAGGACGAGGCTTGATCCGGACATTGTACAGAATAGAGTTTGTATTCCTGCATGCGGTATGTACGTCTACTTGGCCCGCCTATCCACCGTTCTACTCCATCGCCTCGAGACAGAGGCAAGGCGCGCAGCATTCGAGACAGCAGCAGCAACAGGCGCCGAGGCCGCAACACGCGGCCGCTGTGCCGATGCCGGGGCCGCTGTCGCCCTTTTCCTGGGGAGGGGCGTTGTAGTCCATGCCGTTGCTGGGGACGTATTGGCTGTGCATGCCGGGCTGGGGAGGGTTAGCAGGTGGCGGGCGGGCGTGGGGGGCTTACCGGGGGTGCTTGGCTGTAGTCAGAGCGTCAGCAGGGGCAGAAGCTGGGATACGTACCTGGTGTAGTACTCGCCGCCGGGGGGATACTGGCCCGGGGGGGCGCCGTACGCTGGCTGGGGCTGGCCGCCGTAGAACTGGGTTGCGGACATGTTGTGTGAGGATGGGGGAGGGGGAGGGGAGAATGGGTCTATATATGCGCGGAGAAGGGGTGCGGTGTTTGGGACCCTCCTTTGTCTGCACGGCTCGCCTGCACGGTCCTTGTATGCACGGCCACTGGAGTCTGGAACAGTCTGGAACATCAATAATCTGCATCACACTAGCTACTGCACGACCCGCCCCACCACGCTGTATCTCTGCGCCCGTCAGCACCCGCCCACGCCCACGCCACGCACCTTTTCGAAAAACGCCTCCCACTGGTTCAGCGTGTTCATCTGGCTTTCGTTCAGCGACGAGTAGTCCGCCACCGCATCCGTCGGGTCGAGCGACGACATCCCTGTCCACCGCACTCAGCCCCGTCCCCGCGCACACAGCCAGACACTCACCGAGCCCCTTGCTCCCGTCCTTGCCCGCAAACACATTGTACCCCTTGCCCGGCCCGTACATCTCGCTCCGCGGAGAGACGTCGAATACTTTGCCCTTGATAGCTACGTAGATCGGCTTCGACGGGTCGGAGCCGTCGTGCTTGGCCAGTTCAGACGGCGTGATCGGGTCCTCCTGCTATGCATCAGTTTCCGCCGCGTGTCCCGGTCCATGCCGCATCTACCTTGGGAGGAGCGAGGTTTGCCGCAGGAGCGGACATGATCGAAGCACCCTGCGTATTTCCATCAGCCCCGGTGTCCGTGCACCCGCGCAGGCGACCTACAGCCTGCGCCATTTTGCCTGTGCTTCCCTCTGCGTGGACACTGTGAGCGACTTCCTTGACTTGTTCCTTGACCTGCGCTGCGGTCTTGTTGCTGTTGTTGTGCGTGGAGACGAAGAGAGCTGCGACAGAGACGCCGAGTGCGGTTGCGATGAGGGCGGGCGCGGATGTGAGTGTGTCGTACCACGAGTTGGACATCGGGGGGACGAGTGCTCAGTGGGAGTGAGACGTAGATATTACGCCGAGACGTAGGTGGCCGAGTCGCGAATTCACCGGGTTTGGCCGCGGGAAATGACGACTTTTACTCGTTCCCACTCTCCATCTCGCCGTCCTTTCACAACTGGGGAAATATCAAAAGAGCGCGTCCATACTATGCATGTCCCGCTTCCCATACATCCTACTGACAAACTGCTCACATGCCAACTATACTTGTTAACCATCTCACGATTCACCAACTATACTTGTTAATCATCTCACGATTCACACTGATTACATACTGACGACTGACGATTGGCCCGACTAGACTTGCCCCCGACTTGCCCAGATGACAAGCTTTATCAGAAATCTGTACGATTTCTTCCTAGACCATGACGAGTGAGTTACGAATAAACCCCTGTATCATGCTCAGCCCCATCCCCATTCTTCGGCAGAGCGCTAAACCACCTTCCCGCAATCCTCGATCAACAAGCCGCCGAGGTGAGTCAAGAGTGGCTTTTTTTCGTGTATGTTTTCAAGTAGTCATACAACCGGTTCACGGACGGTAGCAATCCCTAGGCGGTGTCCGTTTTTCCAACGAATGGCTCCAGCAACGTACCAAGATCGACCTGTTCCTCAAAGAACATACCGATGAATCCCTCACCATGGCCCTCAAAATATTTGGTACGTCGCACTCACTTTGCCGTCGGTTCGTCGTCCATTTAACCCCCCAGGGTAATACTAAAAACCTTTTTGTGTTTTGTGTCTTCTTTTTTTTTTACTTTTCTTGGTAATAGCAAAAGTGATAGATACCCTCGACCTGTATGCACCCGCTCTAAAAGGTCTGACAGACGTACACGCCTACGCATGTGAAACCCTGGAGAGTATCATCTTCGATCAGCGAAAAGCGGATCAGAGGGGTCAAGCCGCTGCTTTCTTGTACGGTACGTTTTTGTGTCGTGTTCCGGTGGGATGGGGATGGGGACATGTCGCTAATGACTGCTCGGTATAGGCCAAGCCATGGCAATGTCCACACTCACCGCTGAAGCTGTCACACTCGCCATCGAGAACCTGTACGTTTTCATTCCCCCTTTTTCCTGACATACCTGCTGTATGAAACGCATTAAAACGATAAAAAGTCTCCCAAGGGGCGGCCACACCGCGTCCAACCTCGCACTCTGCATCATCCTCGGCGTCGAACGCTCTAGCCCGCTCTTGTTCGAGAGCCATTTACCAGAGTTACTGCGACAAGTCCAGATGGCTGCGTTCTCCAGCGAGGTAAGTGATATATGCATCATCGTCATTCCGGCTTCGCTAAACGAAAAGTAATACCGATACGAGCAGGACAAATCGGTCCCGCAGGAAGCCCTCATCCGCGCCCTCAAAATCTACTCTCCCTCCGAAAAAGCTTCATCCTGCCAGCTGATCCTCCATGCCACCCATGCGCTGCTTGTGGCTAGTATGCAGCTATGTCGCTGTCCGCCAACGGGTGATGTACGTGAATTCACGGACGAAGAGGGCCGGGGGAAAGCAGAGATGGGCGTGTTTTGGACTTGTTTCCTGATTGAACATATGCCGATGGTACGTCCCTATAACCGCTTTTCCCATTTTGACGACGTTTCTTTTTCCTTCTTTCTTTTTTTAGACACTCCGCACGGACCTCGCCCATCGATACCCATCGACAATCCGTTCCCTCCCTATATTCACGCTCCTCCTCCCGCTCTCGCCTCACTTACCCCCACCCTGCCAGGCAGCGTTATGTTCGGCTTTACCGTTGTTGGCGACGTGGGACACGGCCCAGTTTGTGGAATCGCCATTGTTTGAGAGGACGGTCGGGTTCATGTCAGGCATGGCTATGGATTCGAGTGAGAGTTTGGGCGAGGGCGAGGGAGAGATAGACGCCATGAACGGTCTCGGCCAGTTGGCCACCATCGTCCTCGATCGATTCGAGCCTTTCATCCAAGACATTGGCCATATAGCTCTTCATGCTCTATCCCACGCCAAATCCGGTGCCAAACCAAAGACGCAAAGAGCAGCCCAACATCTTCTCGCCCGACTCCTCGCCTCCCAAGGCCCCACCACGCTCCACATCATGGTCGAGTACCTCCACTCGCCACACCATGTCCTGCTGGACGATGTGGAACTGTTGGAGATGATTGCCACGCTTTTACCGAATTTGGCAAAGAGGATTGTACAGACGCTGACGGATATTATTGATGCACTGCTTCATGATGGTGAGGAGAAGAAGAAGGGTGATGATGATAGTGGGGGGAAAGGGGACAGGGAGTATAGAAGGGAGAGTGTCCTAGAGGCTTTGAATGTCTTTCCTCTACGTGGTGAGTGTATATGAGCAAGATTACATTGAACAGGCCTGACTAAAGGCAAACAGACATCGATCTGGCGACGAGAGCGCAAAAACTCGTCTTGGAAAGCCTAGAAGAAGATAACGGGAAACAAGTGGTCATTGCGGCTTTGCAACTGGCTACCAACCCCATCGTCGCCACACCTTGTATCATGCGCAATCTGACTTTTAAGATTGCCCAACTCCTTCTCGCCGACGGTATGTTTCTCCATTCCTTTCTCTCATGAATATGTCCAAAAACACGGTATGCCGAAACGCTAAACCCACTTCCCGTCCTTCTTTCGCAGACCTGTCTATAGTCCATACAGCTCTCTCCGTCCTGTCCAACCCCACACTCGCGAGCATGCTCGACGAAAGGTCCTGTTCCATGATCCTCCTCGCCCTCCATCAATCCCTCGAACCGAGTGTCCAAATCATTGCCGCCAAATTACTCGCCCATCTCACCACGGCCCATCGGGCAATCGTCCAGCCCTTGGCTTGGAGTCATATAAGGCAAAGTTTACGACTGATTGATTTTCTAGAAAGCGTTGATCCCATAAAAGCGGTAATTGAAGCTTGCATCATAAGTAACCTCTTGTAAGTACGACCTCGTGGTGAAAATGGCGCAGTAACCAACTTTATATATATATATATCAGACCCGCCCTCCCACCAAGCTTGCATAAAAAGTATGTGGCCCCTGTGAAAGATCTTATCATGACCGGTCTTCGTCGTCCTTGCGAACCGCACGTCCTCTCTCTCATCTTCCAGGGCCTTTCCAACCTTGCCCGTTTTGAAGGTTATTCATCATTACAACAGTCCCAGCTTGTCCAAGATCTCCTAGAGATGACACACGAGATACCCAAGGAATGCCAACATGCAGCTTTAAATGCGATTTCAAGCTTGTTGAGTGTGCCGAAAGACGGGTTGGATGTCTATGAGTTGTTGGTCAAGGTGCATGCGAATTTTGGTGGGGGGAGAGGAAAGGGGTTGGATAATGATTTGAAAGCGTTGGTAAGTGGGATATATGGACATCTGGGGACTGTTGAAAGGAATGTAAGTGAGAATATCAAAGTGCTAGAGCCTATGCTCATGGTCTGTTCATCAACTCGTAGCCTGTCATCAGCCGCGTGAGTCATGATAAGGGCCGTTTTCAGTCGTTGAAAAAAGGTCACCAGCTGAATTGCTCCTTGTTAGGATTCAAAAGCGGCAATCAATCGTGAAATGCTCAACTATCCGTCCAGAACCACCCATGCCTCCCGCATTTCCGAGATTCGGGACCGTTACGGAGCTTTACACCCCACCACCATCAACACCCTCCTCGCGGAAAACCTCCTTATGGCACTTTCAACGTCGCTTAAAGCTACAGATGACCGATCACTTGTGCTTGAGACCATGTCCTGTCTCGGTATTCTACAACCCCGTGCCATACCTAGCTTGATTCCTGATCTTCCAGACCTTATCATGAGTGAACTGAAATATGCTCTCAAGTCGAGGGATAGCGCAAGAGATGCCAACTCCACCAATGTGAGCGCGGGGTTGCTGTTTTTGAGCAGTACAATGCACACCAGTGGGGTGTGGATGGAGCGATATTGGGGGGATATGGAAGAGCTAATGGGAGAGTGCGTCAAGAATGGAGAAGCATTGCCGGTGCTGAGAGGACTGGATCTTGTTTTGGCCGCGATCAACGACTAGACAAAAATCGTATTAATGTACAATGTACTATCAGTTGTTTACCAGTTGTCAACTATGCACTTTGCACTTCGTTCCTGTCTCAATTAGAGCATATCATCCATTATAGGATTCCTATTCATACAAGCACCCAAAAGTACAGATTCTCCAAAGATTTTAATGACACCTTAATCTTCATCAGACTCTTCATCATCTTCCTCGTCATGACCAGAACTTCGTTTGAACAATTCTACAGTTTGAATGTTAGTATCTGATCGACAAGAAGGCATCAAAAACATACTCATGATATCATCCATGGTTAATTTCATAACACCCTTGCCAGTCTGTCCAGACAGGGCTGCATTGGCCAATTCTCTCTTGCTGTTCTGAAGAATCAAAATACCTGGGGTATATTAGGTGAGTTTTGCTACATGGAGCAACACCATCGAAACTCACGATCCTCAACCGTCTCCTCAATTGTCAGCTTCCAGATGTTTACATCAAGCTTCTGTCCAAGTCTGTGAACTATATCAGCCACTATCCGTAGACTGGTCTAAAACAGTCTGTTCTACTCACCGATGAGCACGATCAAAAGCTTGGTCTTCCAAACTGAACACAGTGCTGTTAGCTACAGAATACGGACGATCCTTGAGAGGAGCTCACGCGGGGTTCCACCAGAGATCCATCAAGATGACGTTGTTGCAGCACGTTAGGTTAAGGCCTGATTGTCACTCTCAGTACCTAGACTACCCAATTGCGCGGGGGAGACATACCAGTACTACCCGCTTTGAAAGAGATGAGGATGACCCGTGTCTTGGGGTCGTCACGGATCTTCGCCAAAGATACTTGTCTATGATCATTCCTCATAGACCCATCATCTGAGAATCTTTCAGCTAGCCATCATTTTCCAACAGTAGCAGATACTGACATCGCACATATTTGATATTGTTCTCTTTCAAAAATGGCTCGACCAAATCCAAGAAGCTCGTGAACTGGGAAAACACTATGGTCTTCTCCTTGTTTCCGCTCTTCTCATCAATTTCTGAAAGAAGTTTGAGGAGCATACGGATCTTAGCACTGGTAGGAGGGAGCGCATTTTCGGAAGCGCCTGATTGACGGCGCACTCGTTGTGCAATTTTTTCACAAGCGTCACAATGCTGTGATGAACTGTCATCAAGCCTACGACATGACCGTCAGCGCGTGGTTTGACATCACACCTGATGGTGAAACTTACTTTACGAAGCACATTTGGCAAGTTTTGCCCTTTGCGACTCCGAGACCTCCAAGCAAGTCTGCTAACTCGTCGGCTTCGTCCTTTTCTGGAGCAGCTGAAATAGAGGACTTGGATACCGCATCGGTGATTGCGTCAACATCGGTATCTAAAGACTTTGTAACCAAAGAGGGATGGACACAAGCTATAAAGAATTACATCGGTAAGCCGTGGAAGTTGACGCCGAGAGCGGACCCACCTTGTCTCAGCCGAAGGAGCAAAGTCAATACCGAAGTATAATTGGCATTAGCAGTACCGCTCTTGATGAACTGCCCTCATACTTAACATGCTGCAACTCTTCATAATGAAAAATGACTTGCCTTGTTGAATGTCAACGTTGTCTTCTGCTCAAGGGCGTCATAAAATGCTCGTTCATCGGCATCGAATGCACAAGGTAAGACCTGGACCGTCCTACCAGGTAGGTTCAAGATCTTCTTGCCGTCTAACTCTAGGTGTCAGTATATCTCTCTGCGTTAGATGAAACACAAGAGCTATGCTTACCAATTTCAGCATCCTTGGTACGTCGAAGCATGATAGCCTTCAGAACGACATGCAGCCTCTTCATGGCAAGCTTTGTACGACCATCCTTGACAAGAGACGAGATACGCTCCTTGAAAACGTGCCAATCATCAAGAGGTTTCGCTCGCAAGAATTGGAACAAAGAAAAGAGTTCTTCCACATTATTCTAAAATGGCGTTAGTATCTATATAGGACATTGGGGAAACATATCTCACTTGAATAGGAGTACTGAGTGTGGTTGTCAATAAATGAGGACGATAGAGCGCGACAAAAAGACTTACCCAGTCAAACACCATCGATACTTTGCTCTCAACCCAACCGCTGCCTTGGCCGCCTTAGTATTCCTGTTTTTAATGTTCTGCGCCTCATCTAATATTACATGTAACTTAGTTGTATCACCGAATTGTTGTCATGCGTAACTCACCAATGACAATTCTCAGCCATTTGACTTCAAACAGTGCGCTCATAGTCGCCTTCTTCTTCGGAGCCTTTTTCCTACCAGCCGGAACTTCCTCATCGGATTCGTCGTCATCAAGTCTCTTCTGGCCCTTTGTCTCCCACACGCCAAATTCTGATGCGAGAGTTTGGAAGGTGGTGATTACGACATCAAAGCCTTCGAGGGTCTTGCCAGCTACAAATCATTTAGTATGGACTATAATGACTGGATGTGCACGCACATTTAGTACGGCTTGGACCGTGATGTGTGGTGACCTTTAACCTTCCGGGCTCTGTTTTTGTTCTACACTCCGTCGCCCACTGCTCCAAGACTGCAAGTGGAGCGACGATCCTATCACCGCGCATGTCAATTTTCATGTCAAGACGAAACCCAAGAGTTGACCTACAAAGTACCGGCCTTATAGCCTGCCTTTTTCTCCGCTGCTGTAGGCTTACCCTCCACTATTCTCGCCAGAGTTTGCACAGTCTTACCCAAACCCATATCCTAGAACTTGTCAGCTAAAAGTTGAACATGTGGCCGCGAACGTAAACTCACGTCAGCCAAGATACCTCCATACTTCCTCCCGGTTTCTCTCTGTTTCATCCACCTCACACCTCGAACTTGATGGGGCATCAGTTTCATACCCTTCGCAAAGCCTTCCACAGTATCCTCTCCTTCTCTCATACCCTCATCTCCCATCTCGTCTTCACCATCACCGATGGCACCGCTTAACAACTCTTGCATGTGCTTTTCGGCATCACCATTGTAGCGCATGTAATCTTCAGCCGTAATTGGAACGCTGTCAATGTTGAATGCTTCCCGAGGAACATCGTCATCCTGGTTAGCAGGCTTTGGAGGTGCGATTGCAGGACGGGGGTCGGGCACGACACCGGGATTCACTCCGCCTGGTTGGACCCATGATGGCCAGCCATTGACATAGCCACCGGTTCCAAATGCGGGTTGGTGTGTAGGTCGAGCGAAAGTCTGCTTGGGCTGAGGAACCTTCTCTTGTTTGAAAGCATTGGGTGTAGCAGGTTTGATGTAGCTGCTGTACGCACTGGCGGAAGGCTTCTTTGACTTGGAAGGGATAGAAGACCCGAACGAGCTCAAGTCATAGTCGGCACCAGTCTTGGCCCTATTGGCTCTGTCTCCGCCACCTCCAAGTGTCACACTGTTGCCGCCCGCGTAAACGTCGTAGACGGGACCTTGACTTCCACTGGCGTAGCTGCTGTTATTGTAGTAATATGATCCTGAATGGGAGGTTTTCGGACCGCCTGCATTTCTAGCGGGAGCAGGGGAAGAATTCTCCAAGGTCAGATCGACAATGGGTCTACGGACAGGAGGGGTGGCTGCCGAGTGAACGTCGATCGTTTCCATCATGCTTGGTGTCGATTGCGAGCCTCTGGGCGATGGTTGTGGCGCGTTCACCGGTTTCGAAGATATAAAATTCCCGAGAACTGTTTGGGCAGTTGAGTAAAGAGACGATCGTTCGACGAAGTACACAATAGGGCAAAAAAGAAACGAACTCCTTTCGTTCGCTCCGGTAACAAATGTGTTGTTGTTGTTTGTTCAAACGCTATTACGTAAGGCATACGATAATTGATGAATGAATGATGATGACTTGAACGAAACGAATGTCGCCGCTGCGTGGGGCTTCCCGCCCGCCAGCAGCTGCTTTCGCATCTTTTGTCACACATAAAAATTGGGGGATGGAGCCTTAGGTATTTACGAGGCAGATGTCGACAATCCAGGAAAGAGGTCATAGATAAGCCAAGCTGACGCCTATAGTGACATAAATACATGCCGGACTTGACGAACTTGGGCCCCATAATTTCATTACCCAGAGAAGTCATTTCAGTGGGTCAGCTACGAGCATGCATTATATCCCTAAAAGCCATGGTTCAGAGTAAAATGATTGAATATGCTACACAGATGCATGTACTTGTATTATATTGCCTTATAATGTTACCTCCAAGATAAAATGGTAAAAATGAAAACTCTATTATTCTAAACGTAGGTCCGTATAAAGATCGTACACTTATTGAACAGTCCTTTTGGACCTCTTCCTTACAGCGGCACCCTTATAATAGAAGTAGAAAGGAATGGGCATGATGACCACAGAAACAAGAGCAAGAAGAAGACCACCGTACTGGAAACCAAGGTTATGGAAGAGCTGGGTGATCCAAAGAGGGACAGAAGCACCGATGAGGGAACGAGTCATGTTCTTGGCTGAAATAGCCGAAGCGGCGACATTCGCATAAGAGTCAACGACGTACTGACAAAGAAAGTCAGCGCGGATCGACAAGATACCAAGATGAAGCGTGACTTACAGAGTTACCAGAAATATAGATGATGACCATGGAAAAACCGAAGAGGATACCAGAAATGCAAGGGCCCACCCAAATGATACCAGGATAAGAAGTGAAGGCAAGGATGAACAAAGCCACTGGAAGAAGTAGGGCGCCGAGCATCATAGGGTAGAGACGAGCTTCAGGAGCTGGGCCGTACTTTTCACTGTGCTGCCTGTAGAGACGCTCTTGGACGGGCATCAAACAGTTGGCGATGGCAATACCGATCTAAGATAAAGGATTAGAGGTGTCCAGCAAATAATAATCAAGAAAGTGTAGCTCACAATAATAGAGATGAAAGTGACACCGGTCATACCCATAGACCAACCTCGAATCTCCTCAAAAGCAATGGGGAAGGCAAAGAAGGTGGCGTAGAGAAGGGCGTAGACGAAGGAGAGGTAAAAGGTGAAAAGAATGATGATGGGCTCGCAAAACATGAGGATAATGGGCCTAACCATGGCGTTCTTGAGGGTCTCCGAGAAGGGGAGACGGTTAAGGTCATGTTCAGAGACGTAAAGTTGAGTCTGGTATTTCTTGTTGAGCTTGTTGGCTTTCTTTCGAAGAAGGAGGGGAGCGAGAGTCTCGGGAGTGAAGATACAGAGGACCATAGCGGCGCCAACGAAGATGAAGAGAACCCAGTATATCCAACGCCAAGTGTGGGTTTTTTCGGCGATCCAGCCTCCAAACAGTGGACCGAGACAAGGCCCCATACTGTGGTCGTCAGAAAAGGTTACCCAATAAGTAAAAAAGATCACTTACAAGAGAGTAGAACTGAACATGGCCATAGGGAGACCACGATCCTTTGTGTCCCAAACGTCGGCAATGGTACCGCCTACATTGGTAAATGGTGCGGATGAAGCAAGACCAGCAATCATACGACCAGCAAGCATGGTAGCAATGTTCTTGGCAAGACAAGAAGGGAGAGTGAAAAGGAAGTAGAAGATCATGCTGACGGCATAGATAGGTCGTCGACCGATAACTTCACTCACTGGAGGACGATCGTCAGCTCGTAGACCATCAAATATATTATGGGTGGAGATGTAAAAACCTACAAGGAGCGAAGATAAGAGGACCAATGCCGAAACCGGCGACGAAAAGAGTGATAGAAAGGTAGATGGCTTCGTCGGAGACGTGAAGAGTTTCGGCAGCACCAGGAAGGTCACCAGTTGGCATGGCACTGCCAAGGGCGACGACAAGACAAAGAATAGAGGCAGTAATGGTGGCATACCTGGTAGTGATGTCGTTAGCATTTGCAGATGATATTGTCAACTAATAAATGAACTTGCCATTTTCGGGTCTTGGTCCATTCCTTGGGATCTTCTCCCGGGTCAAAGTGCACAGTCATCCGCCCATCACCAAGCTTCTCCGCATCCCCTGCAGACTTAAGGACAGCCTCTTTGGAGCCATGTGATGATGGCTCTCCGGCCAGGGTACTAGCGGAATGGGAATGGGCTGAGTCCGTACGAGTATTGGTTCGAGTGGCGGGCCTTGATTCACGACTTGCAACAATTGTGATCACATCGGATTCCTCCACATCTTCATCACGAAGGACTTCTTCTTGAGCGTCGGTGTAGATAGGGGGTTGGGCAAATTCAGCCTCTACTGGTTCCAGCATTTTGTATGTGTGCTTGTGATGTGTCTCTGTAGTGGTAGGTAGGTGAAGTGTAGTGTTTCTATTGGTATATTAAAGGTTCGAGAACAAGTAAAGTGAGTTATGGAGAGGCCCAATGTTTTGATACGAGTTGGAATACATCCTGTTCTGTGAGTACGGCTGAAGCTTTTATACCTTTTTATGAGAAAAGAAATTTCCAAGATGTATGAGGTGTACCGCGGTCCGCCTCGTGCGATTAGCCTGCGTTAGAGAGCCCTTTAATGGAGTTATCAGTGAATAATAATATGCGGGTACTGAGTATGAGATGACGCCCATAATTTTTGGTGATAAAATGGATCGATGGTATGGGATGGAAGAAAAGATGATGATCATGAAACTGAAATGTAAGAAAATACGTACATCGCACTGAACCCAAGGCCGAGGTGAAACGTGAAGGACCCACCCAATCATAGAACGGACAGCTCCTCGGCCGCGGAAATCCTTATTACGGCCGGCGGTGATGTCCCCCAACTTTTCGCGCCTACTACTGCTATTACTAGCAGTAGTAGTGCTTTTTACTGCGCCTAATAATGACGAAAAGTGGTGGGTCACCGCGGTACCTAATAACGGAAGTGGCCGCTCCCCACGGATTGTTATTAATTAATTATTATTATTATTTGTTGGGTGACCAACTCACCACGACCTAATAGGTGCACGAAGAAGCTACTGTAAGGCCGAGGATATCCAAGTCAATCTGAACACCGTCCCAAATCCCAGCGGCACCACCTAAAATGCTTTCAACAACCCCCAGAGCCTTTTTTATAATACTAGATGTCGCCGCTCATAATCTACCCTTCAAGCTTCAGACTCAGGCGGCTCACTTGAGAACCAAGTCCCGTTATGCCGCGCGACAACTATCGACTTTGGTGGAAATGAAACCGAGGGTTTTGAGCAAGCAGTCACTCCGACCGGCGTCGCCGAGACAGCTGCTGCGTATGGAAAACAAGATGCAGGGATGCAAACGTTATCTCATTAGTGGAAAATCCAAAGCCGTTGATGCGGCCGCCGCCACATCCACTGTCAGTCTCTTCGCCTGGTGTCAGACCGCCGAGCTAACTTCGAGCAGCATGAAACATCCCCGGAAACACCGTTAACGAAGTCTGATAAGGAAAAGAGCTTAACAGACCTCTATGAATCACCTTACACCATCCCGAACGCTCTCACATTAGCTCGATTACTCGCGTGTCCGGTCCTTGGCTACATGATCGTGCAAGGTGACTATGCATGGGCGACGAGTATCCTGTTTGCCAGTGGTGTAACGGACTGGGTGGGTACTATCTGGGTAGACGATGTAATGAACCTAATTTCCCTCGGATTCACTAGTTGGACGGTTGGCTTGCGAGACGATACAATAGTTTCTCCGTTTTGGGATCCATTTTAGATCCAGCCGCCGATAAGGCGCTGATGACGACGTTGGTCGGTACACTGGCATGGGCCGGACTTCTTCCCGGTAAGTGGACCTCGGTATGGGCTATACAGAGCTAATACGTCTTTGCTAGTACCTCTTGCAATCCTAATCGTTGGGCGAGATGTTGCACTCTCAATATCTGCTTTTTACTTCCGATTCATTTCTCTTCCGAAGCCTGTATGTGTCTCGGAAACACGGGATGTGAGAGCTGACCTCGAAGGCTGCAGCGAACGTTGCGGCGGTACTTTGACTTCTCGATACCGTCGGCTCAAGTAACCCCGACAAAAATCAGCAAGGTGGGTCATGTTCACGCACTTTTTAGGAATTCACGCACTTGTTACGAATTCGCTGACTCCGTGATCCAGATAAATACTTTGCTTCAGCTTATGCTTATGGGAATGACCACAATTTCTCCTCTTCTCTCCATTTCTCTTGCTTTACCGCTGCAAGCGCTTCAGTGAATACCGTTTACCTCATTGTACTGGTGTTCATCACTGACATCTTACAGATGGACCGTGGCTGGAACAACGATTTGGAGCGGGTTGAGTTACATTGGAAGATCTGGTGTCAAAATTCTGAAGCAACCAGCCAAGGGTGTTTAGGTGATGATATCTATTATCAGGCATGCATCATGTATGGCATCATTGCAGTACTCTTTCTTTGTACTCTTTCTTTCTTCGGCTCTGACATGAAAGACCAATATCATGGGGTTAAGCTTCTTTATGTGACATATAGTACAAAACTACTGTACAAAACTCATCACTGAATTGTTAACGATAAATGTGGCGATGGCTAGCCATCTTCTTGTTCTTTTCCTCCACTTTTTTCGTTGTTGAGAGTTGCTTAGAGGGTCTCTCGCAAGTGCCACGCCGCGTGTCTTCACCCTCTCAACAGTGAAGGTAGTCGATCCTTCGGGATCCGTCCGGATTTTGTCCCAACGGTCAATATGTGACGAATCTGACGGAAAATAACCCAAACGGATATAAGTTGAACTCCGTTGCCACTGGTTCATCTCCACCTCCAACATGACAAAACGTCATCGGCGCGGTGTTCCTTCAAAACGACAAGATGGAGCTCGCTGCGAGCGAGGATAAAGTAATAAGAGGAGCGATACAAATAATAATATTTGCTTGTTTTTCGCCTTTACTTTTCAAGGATACGATCCAAGTTATCTCCACCATCAACAGCATTCCCACACATAAGTGCGGAAATAACGAACTCAGACCATGGCGTCAACATTACCACAGGTAAGTTCATCCGATAAAAAGATATGAAGACTGATTTTCGGATACTTTCAGTACTACAAGATTTTGGTATGTCTAACTGCTGGGAAGAGTTTATGAAACTAACACAATTGATCGCCAGGGTGTGGCACCTACTGCTACAGCGTGAGTCTGCGCTCTTTATGCCATCTCTGATCTTTCCTTATTGATGAATGGACTCAATAGGGACGAAATCCGAACAGCATATAAGAAAGAATCTTTGAGAAGTCATCCTGACCGATTACCTCAAACCGCGACTCCTCAGGAGCGTAGGAAAGCCACCGAGAGATTCGTATGTTTGAACAAGATGGTTTTGTATGTATACGGCCGCGCTGATCAACGTACAGCAAGTTGTCTCAGACGCCTACTACGTTCTCTCGGACCCTGGGCGCAGAGCGGAATACGATGCTCTCTTCCGTTCTCGACCCTCCTCAGCCTTTACAGAAGACAACGCTTCAGAATACGAACAGGCACAAGCGTCTGGAAACTTTTTCCAAAACTTCGCCCAATTCTTCCAGAATGCCAGCGCCAGTAATGCAGCGGGTGACGATACCAAAGAAAGCGCTGGAACTGGTGCGGGTACTGGCAGAAGACCTAATGCCGATAACGTCTTTGGCGACGTCTTTGAAGAGATGCTGGCTCCCGAAGTGTCACATGTGAGACCATGGTGGTCATGGGTCGGTGGCACATCCGGTGCCGCATTAGGTTACATTGTGGCCAACGTCCCAGGGGCCGTGGCAGGTGGTGAGTCAAGATACAGCTTTCAGTTAAAAGCTGGTATTAGAATTGGACGTGGAGGTTGATGGGTTTGTAGGGTTTGCGGGGAATAGGTTGGGAGCTATTAGGGATGCCAAAGGAAGAGCAGTTGGAGAGGTTTTCAAGGATCTTGGTGGTGCACAGAAAGCAGAAGTGAGTTATTCTTAGACATGTTGCTTCTGATAGATATTAATTGTTTTAGATCCTTCGAGCGCTGGCGTTCAAAGTTCTTGGAAGCATGGGTTAGGGCTGTATATGTTAGAGCTGTATCTTGAAGATTAATAGCGTTGTTTCGAGAGTAGTAGTAGGACCAGTTTTGTACTTTTGATGTTCTACGTAGATGTTCATGCAAATGCAAATGGTATCTTCTATTTCATACCTAAGGGGTCTCGTCGATGGTCAACTTCACTCGTCCGCCTTCAATCTCGAATGTTACTCTAATTCATCTATTAGTCATGCTCTCTACCCAAACGGAGAAGGGACGCTTACCGAGATAGGTCAGTCACGATCCAGGTGGCACCGATATTTTCTAATTGTTCTCTGGTGTGGGATGTGCAGACGGCCAAGACCCTTGCGCCACTAGCAACACCAGACTTGATACCTGAAGGGGCGTCTTCTACGACAACACCTAAAGTTCTTTGAGCGTACTTACTTTCAGAAGTGGATAACACACTCACAATCTTTGACATCCACATCGAGAGCTTTGGCGCCCGCCAAATAAGGCTCTGGGTCAGGCTTTCCATTACGAACATCATCACCAGTAATCAATTTGGGCGTTTCGGGGATACCAGCTGTTGGCAAGGCAGCAGAGGCATAGACAGTGGTTGCAGAGGTGACAATAGCCCAGACAGGGATGGGGGAGGCGTTGAGCTTGTTGAGAAGGGGAAGGACATTAGGAAGGGCGATAAGGCCTTCCTTGCCAGCAGCCTGCAGTTGCTTGGCCTCGGTGACAATCATGCTCTCAAAGGTCTCGGTTGCATCCTGTTCAAATAATCAACCACGCTCAAGTTTTTGAAGTAGGTTCCGTGCTTCTGTAGCTAAAACTCACCCTCAGTTGGATAGGGTCCTCGATTCCGCACCATTTCCTCATGTTGTCAATAGTTCTCACTCCGTGGGAAGTACGCAAAACCTGGTGAAGGTCAAGATCATACTCCTTGGCAAAATACTCCCAAGTGGCCAACACGGCGGGAGTAGAGTCTAGAGTGATTTCGAGTTGTCAGTGAGTTTTGCATAGCCAGATGAGCGGCAAAAGAAGAGCGTACCGAGAAGAGTACCGTCCATGTCGAAGAGCATGGCCCGGGTGGTAGTGGTGGTGGTCTTGGACATCTTGAAAGGGATTAAACACGTAAAGTACACGAAGACGTAAACAGCGATGAGATGACAAAAAATAGGGCAAATATAAATATAGAAAGCGTTGCAAAAGATCAAAATAAAATGCATGGTGAATCACAGGCCGGATCTCTAATTGAAGGATCGGGTAAACTGTTAATTTCAAAATCTCAATCTTATCAGTTCTACCGCACCTCATTTTCTCCGTCCTTTCGCCGGGCCCAATCGTATAACACTCGAACGTTTACTTTTTATGCCGAAATTTCACTCAGGCATTGGTGGACATCATTCACCAGTCGTAGTAACTGTCTTTTCTATAAAGTGGCGGTAAAAATCAACGGTTTTCTCCAAAACAGTCAGACGTAAGATAAAAAGTCCAAACCCCCATGGGCTAGCCAAACCCAAACAATCCAGATGCATGACGACCAAAATCACTTATCATCTCTTTACCATCTATACGTTCCAGAACTGAACACCAGGGACAGCGGGCTCGGCAACCTCAATCTTTTCCTTGGCCCATCCTTCCTTCTCACCATCCTTCTCAATGATCTCCCTAGCCTCCTCCACACTGAGCACGTCAATTTCCTCGAATCGGAGAGAAGACTTGATGAGAGGGGCGAGCATCTTGAGAGAGTAGAGCTCATCGAAGGGAAGAGTTCGGTCAAAGGCAGAGGGACCGGTAACAGCAAGTTTCCTCTGTTTATTTTATCA
>NC_009189.1:417639-425139 GCF_000149385.1 Cryptococcus deneoformans B-3501A
AAACAGGGACACCGAGAATCTCAGCTAGAGCTTGAGGGGATTGCACGGCCGCCCTTTTAGCGGCCAGATGTCTTTGTCGTGAACTATGTAAAATATGAGCTACGCCCACCATATGATGAATTTAGACTCACGCAATCTTGTTTCGCACGACGACAGGCTCTTTTGGCTTCTCTTCATTCACAGGCGTGTTCACAAGACTAGGACTAGGGCTTGCACTAGCCGCAGCCAATCGCCTCAACACTTCCTCCAAGCCCTGACCAGCCTGGCCAGCACCAGCAGCAAGGTCATCTCCCTCTTTCCTAGCTCTGCCCATACCGATACCTCCATTATCGGCTTTGCGGACGACAGCAATGTGATTAGGGTTACCCTCAAAAGAGCTTCCAAGACCGGTGTTTTCTTTCCATCCAAGAGCTTGCATGTGCTTGTAGGAGAAACGAGTCTTGTCGTCAGACCATGACAGGTTACGGGGGTCAAGGCCGATACGTTCTAAGAGTGCACTTGTGAATATAGGTTCGGCATGTAGTTTTACGATCCAAGGAAACTTACGCTTCACTTTACGCTCTGAGAGACCCATTGTGGTTTACTTTACGCTTAAAGGTGGGCTGACTGGCTTTGTACGGGCTGTCGAGGCGCTATTTCAGAAAAATTACGGACAGTGGAGAAAGGACTGGACGCGCGGAATCAGAAATTTTGCAAGTCGCCATCCGAGCTTCTCTCAAGTCTTAACTATCACTTTGCTGGTTCTTCTCATTGCGTTTTTGCTGCTATTACTACTACTTCCATCATATATCCAAACAGTACAAGTCTACATCATGGTGAGTGAATATGGATGGAGAGAAAGCCAATGCTGACAAATTTCTTTTTTGCCCACAGCCGCAGGTCCGTATACCTCTTTATTCAATCACTTCCCTATCTATGCTGATGATTATGGCAGAATGAGTATATGGAAGAGCACCGTAAACGACACGGTCGACGATTGGATTACGAGGAGAAGAAGTGCGTCATTGCCATAAGAGCACTCTGGCTGGCTTTTGAACCATCACTAACATTAATACAGGCGAAAGCGTACCGCCCGTGAAGCCCACAAGGCCTCTGCCGATGCCCAGAAGATCTTCGGCCACAAGGCCAAGCTTCACCACGCTCGACGACATGCTGAGAAGGTTCAGATGAAGAAAACGCTTAAGGCGCACGACGAGAGGAATGTTAAGCAAAAGGATGACGGTGCTGTCAAGGAGGGTGCTTTGCCAGCCTATCTTTTGGATCGTGACGGACAGAAAGTGGGATACTCTCGTAAATCGTAGTGGGGGAAGAGAGGCTGACCAGACGGTAGGATGCCAAAGCCCTTTCATCAGCTGTCAAGGACAGAAGAAAGGACCGAGCCGCCAAATACTCTGTGCCTCTTCCCAAGGTCAGGGGTATCGCTGAAGAAGAAATGTTCAAGGTCATCAAGACCGGAAAGAGCAAATCTAAGAGTTGGAAACGCATGGTCAACAAGGCCACGTTTGTTGGTGAAGGTTTCACTAGAAAGCCTGTTAAGCTCGAGGTGAGTTTTCTGCTTCAGTCCATTTACCATGACGCTGACAGGACAATAGCGATTCATCCGACCTATGGGTTTGGTATGTCACTCTCACAATCATATCGTGGATAAGCGCTAATGATGTCTCAGCGTATGACCAAGGCGAATGTTACTCACCCCGAGCTCAAGACCACCTTCCAATTACCTATTCTTGGTGTCAAGAAGAACCCCCAATCACCGCTTTACACCTCTCTTGGTAGGTCCTCAAAGTACTGCCTCTGGGGATTACACTGACTAAGGTTTTTGCAGGTGTCCTTACTAAGGGTACTATCCTTGAAGTCAACGTTAGTGAATTGGGTATGGTTACTACCGGTGGTAAGGTCGTCTGGTCCAGTACGTGCTTTTCTTTATTTCAGGACTTTCATTACCTAACGTCGTTCTATAGAGTATGCTCAGATCACAAACAACCCAGAGAACGACGGCTGCATCAACTCTGTTCTCTTAGTGTAAATTTATTTTAGATAAATCAGTGGCGGTGAATTTCTGTAATCCTGTACTTTTACTTTTTCATATTTGCAATGTGATCTCTTTGCACTATAGCTCGATGGCGGTATGGTGTGAAGCGTTGCTTGAGTACACCATGAGGGTGGTTTTCTTACTTTGTTGATTGATCCTGACAGTCACTCCTGCAAGAACGGAAATATGCGAGCGTCGCCTGAATGGGTTATGACAATGCCCATGGATGGCCGATGGAATAGCCAAGATTGCCCAACGTCCTCTCTGAAATGCATTAAATTTGCCTAATCTGTATCATAGGTTTGTTCTTCGCATTGCATATGATACAGGGCTTGTCAGATCGGCCAAACATAGATATTCAACGAACCAATGGAAAGAGAAGATAAAAGTGATGACGCAATGAAATGCCGGCCGCGGCCGATACATCTTTATTTGCTTCTTGACTGCTGCTGTTGACGGCGAAGAACAAGCAATGCTTGGAACAATAACTAACCACTGAATCGATCCTCCTTGGACAGTATAGATATTTTCGCCGAATAATAACACAAAAAATGAGCAGCCTCCCTCAAGAAGCTGCCTTACCCATAACCAACACTCTTTTTCCTCCACCTCCACCGTATTTCCAAGCTTTCACGGACGAGGCAATCGAGCGATATGAAACATTAACGGGGAAATCTCTATTTGTTAACGACGAGAAGGGCAAAACCAAAGGCAAAGAGAAGAAGTCAGATGACAGGGACATGAGCGTGGATATTAGGATACAAGATTTGACAGAAGAAGAACAAAATGAAAAGCTCGAGCTGGAAGGAAAACTGGAAAAGCCTAGAGCAGATTGGGTCAATGAGGACGGCAGATGGATGTGCTTTGGTACCATGTACACTGTGAGTATAACTATCTTTGTACTATGTGGTAATTAGACAGTCCTGATATCCATCCTGAAGACCGAGCCAATCATTCCTACGGCTCAGTCGATTGGTCTACCGCCTTTCATAGACCCTGCGGTCGAGCCCCAAGAATCCCTTCCTCCTTTATTGCACTCCTTCTTGCATACTCTGCTGTTGCTTTTGGATACACTTACTATGACTGCGAGAACTCCTAATGAGCTGGCAGCTGCTGGGTGGGCGAGTGAGGGTGACCAAGTACGTGCATATTCCTCTTTTCTGTTCCTGAGAGGCCTGCTCAACAGAACACGCTAGTACATTCAACATTTGACCAACTTAAGCGCAAACATGATGGTAGCCTCTAACCAGTTGAGAAGTGCCCAAAGCGAAGCTACGCTGGTGTTGCTCATGGAGAAGGAGCTTGAGGAGAGACGGAAACAGACCGAGAAGTTACGATCGTACGTCATGCTATTTTCACTTGAGAAGGGCTTTCAGCAGCATCCCAGTCTTGCTGAACTTTTGCGCAGCAAATGCAAGGAGATTGCTAGTGGCATCAGGGCTTTGAAAGGATTGTAATAGATCTGAGGTGCCGCCATTGGAGCTGGAGCCGTTTTTGACGATTGTTGTAAATTCCTGTAATTCACATGCATGGCATTGATGTCAAGATACTCTTTTAAACGATTGCATAGGATGCACATATACCCGTCTACTCGCTTTCCTATTGCTCACGCAGAATGCACCCATCGCACTATAGTCTCCACTTTTTATATTACTACTAAACTGACCACGGGCGCGTCAACAGCGGCACTTATCGCGCGTCAGCCCGAACGGCGACCGCAACCGTTGCATCAATTGACTTGGATTAATTACATTACTTCAACATTACCTACCATCTCAGCTCCCTCTACATAAGTCACAAATATGTCAGCCAACGCGCCACTCCTCTCGGGGACCATTGAACCAGATGAAGAGGCCCCGTCCATCCCTCGGGGTAACATTGGCACATCATCCTCACCTCGACCCGCCCAAACGCCGGTGGTTCTTGTCCCGGGAACACAAGCATCTGGTGTCGGGAATGCCGAAGAGGGCGGTATCGTAGGTGTTCTGGTACTCAATATGATGAATAAGCTAACGAGGGATAAAGAGGGGTATCTTGAAGCAATCAAGCCATCCTATGGCTTTGGCATTCCTGTATTTATTCCGGAGTGCAGCTATCGCTGTTTATGTTCTATGCGGATTATGTGAGTGGGTATACATATCCGAGAAGGGTGGAGACTGACAGTCTGACATAGTTACAGATAACTATGTGCTGAGCGTCAGTAGTTATGCAGCATCTGGAATAATAGGATGTTGAAGCTGATGAGTAACATAGATCGTGGTTGTCGTGATACTCCTTTCTCTCGATTTTTGGAATACACGAGTGAGTATATGAATGCTCCATGTGAGAAATTCCTCTGACTGCCCATTTCATGAAAGAATGTCGCGGGGAGAACTTTAGTCGGGTTGAGATATTGGAACGAAGTAGATGAGGAAGGTGAAAGTTCTTGGGTGTTTGAGTCGAGGGACGTAAGTACTCTCACGAAGGCTGACATAGTATGAAGTATGAACTGACTGAAATACAATAGCCTTCTCGGCCGGCCAATCCTATTGATGCCAAGTGAGTTCTCCCTCTGCTGTACTGATCGATCGGTTACTGATTACTGGCCGCTAGGATGTTCTGGGTGAGTGTAGCGATTTGTGCGGAAGGCAACGATTGAACTGACGACGCCATTATAGATCGCCCTCTATGCGTATCCTTTAGGATGGTTAGCACTCTTAATCGTATCCCTTCTCAAGTTCAATGTTTCGTGAGTCTATCATGTTTCAGCTTTCTAGAGCACAATCTGACGTGGCCAAGATTCTTGCCCATTGTGGTACTAGCTCTCGTGTTTAACTTGTCCAATCTGTTGGGATTCACGTATGTGCCTCTCACGGTCCCTATACTATTTTTCTCACACCTCTCAGATATGCCGATCGTGACGCTCAGAAACGATGGGCCAACCGAGTTGTCAGCGGAAACGTTTTTGGCTTCGATCTTGGTGGCCTTGGTGGCCAGATGGTTGGCGGCCTAGTCAGAAACAGTCTCGGTCGAGTGCTTGGGTAGCTTTCTCCTGACTTTCGAAGCATTCAATCATATGCATGTCCCACTAACGCTTTAACCCATTGAGCATATTGAAACTATACTGATGCTTTGTAACGATCACGTTTGATGGCTGTTTCTCCTGTTCCTCCCCAACCGCGGCCTTATCTGGCCTTTGCGCTTTCCGTCTGCTCTTCTTCTCCTCTTCGGCTTCTTTTGTTTGTGCAATGCCCATCCAATACCCTGCCCAGTACTGTGCCGTCATAGCATGTCCAAGCGCTTCGTCTCTCGAAACACCAGCTGCAGGGTAGACGCCATAAGCTGGAGCGGCAGGAGCAGGTTGCGGTTGGACCGGTCCTGCTTGTCTAGGGTAGGTATAATCCTCCACCTCCCAATCCTCTTCTTCCTCATCTTCCTCATCCCAATTCTCCTCGACATCTCCCCATTCCGCATCCTCTGCCGCTTGTTCGTCTGCCTCAACCTGCGCTTGTTCAACAGCATTTGGCCCACCTGGGGACGGCGGCTGATAAGTCGGGCTTGCCCGACCATTTCTATTTATCAAAGAAGGGGCGGATGGGCCAGCCCCATTATCGTTTAAAGCATAGGTCGTATTGATGGGATCATAAGGGTTGACAGCGTCGGGCTTCTTGACGGTTTTGCGTTTCTTCTTGGGGGGAGCAGCTGAAGAGGTCTCCTCCACGGGCACAGCTGGAGCAGAGGCGGTGTACCATCTGATATATGTTTCAGAAATTATTTCTCAAAAGATCTGCAGATAACTTACGCGGACCCATAATCGTTGGCTCCAGGCAATGGCCGTCCTAAAGCCATAGCCGCTGTCGCCTTGTCGAGCCAGCTACCGGGCCCTGGATGATGTACCTACGGACATCGTCGGCTTATCTCCCAGTTGATTACTCGTCGAAATAGACGTACATGAAACTCCTTCATAGCCGAATTGGCAGCATTGACCAATTCTCTATCGTCCCAAGCTCCTCCTGGCCCTGATGAAAAGCTGAGTTGGATGGACTGGATTGGGTGTTGCGCACCGTTTTCGACGGGCCGAGAGGGGGACAAGGGAGTTATGGACATGTCGCTACTGGACATTAGTTGTCAAGATTTTGGAATTGATTTCAAGTGTAATGGAAGAAGAAAGATGCATAGTTGATGGTGTTCCACATTCTTTCATACGTAGTCGCTGCAGTGACGGAACAGGTGAAAGAATGGTGGCTGCTACATTTGATTCCGTTTGAAGTGGAGGCTGGCACCCCTACTACGTATGAAGCCGGCGATAAACGATACATGAGGTCGCTTGTCATTGTATACATCCTATCTATCTGTGAGATGGCTTCACCGCCTTCTTTCTCATCATTCCCAGACCTCCCAGCTTCTCAACTGAAAAAAGCGGAGGCAGGTCCGTCGCAAAATCCTGTACCGAGCTTCTCTTCGTTTCCGGAACTGGAACCTGAGGCTAGAAAGCGACAGTCTCGATCTCGGTCAAAAGGACGGGCACCTGACGATGACGGTCAAAGAAGACAAAAAAAGGATAGGGAGAGGATGAGGGAGAAGGAGAGAGATAGAGATAGCCGTAAGAGGAAGGAAAGAGATGAAGTGACGGTTCGAGATGAAAGACAGAAAGAGAAAGACCGCGAAGCACGACAAAGCGGGGAGCGAGAGCATGAGGGTGACCGTAGGGAACGAAGAAGAGATAGAGAGGAAGATGAAGGACGCCGACGTCGTGAGAAAAAGAAGCGTAAGGATGAAAGGGATCACTCAGCAGAGACGAGATACAAGGAGGAGCGACGAGAGCATGAACGGAAACAGGCTGAGGCACTTATTCGTGGCGACGTGAGGATCCCGCAACCTACATTAGCTGTTGAAAAACCACCTAAGAAGGAAGATGGGTGGGTCAAGGAAGACGATGGAGTACCTTGGTATGAGACACTGGGAAAGACAAGCAAGAAGAAGCGATATGAAGATTTCGACGACCCAGTGAGTCCGCCTATTCAAATTATACCAGGGCATGACTGACAACTCCATGCAGAATTCTTCCAGCACGTTTTTTGTGGATATTGCAGGAGACAGGGATATCTTGCGCTACGGGAGCAGCTCATCCTTCTCAGCTCCCAAGTATCACCGTGACGGAGGTAAGTACTTTTGCCATTTAGCACTGCCATATAGACTGATGAGAATTGCAGGGAATCGTATCATTGGTTACAATGAAGGTCTTCGCATAGTTTATTCCAGAGATCGGACTGAAAAGGGTATCGAAGTTGCGCCAAAAGGACGGCCATACGTGAGTAATACCTTACTGTCAATTGAGCTTTATCTAATGAGACATAGGTTCCACGGTACAACAAACAAACCAAGTCCGCAATCAGCCATCTCGAGCGTATCCTTCTCCGACCGTCTCCGCACGGTGAAATAGACTCTCGCGCCAATTTTCTTGCCTTTGAGGTTCGTACCCGGCAAGA
>NC_009189.1:427639-445139 GCF_000149385.1 Cryptococcus deneoformans B-3501A
ATGTATGGCGAGCTAGGAAACAGGGTCTACGGCAGAGTACAACGGTTAATTGCCGAGATCACCAATGAACACAAAGATGGAGGGGTGATGAAGGGCGTCATGGGTCATCTGTGGGCGGTGTGGGCTGAGGCTGTTTCAGCACATAGGACATTCTGGGATGATGGCGGCGGAGGTGCTGAGAGGGTAAGGATGGCGCTGGATAAAGGCATCAACTCGACAAGGTAAGTTTATGCCCACGAAAGCTAGTGTCACACTAGTGTCCGAGCGCCGCTGATGGATGATTTTTCATCATTAAATTTTGCGTGCTAACCTCACAGTGGAAGATACTCTGCGGCGCTCTGGATGCTCTACATCGAGTTTGAAGCGCTTATGGGGCGGCATCAGACGGCTAAGCAGCTCTGCTATCGTGCAGTGTCTACGCTGGGTGGATGTAAAGGTAGGTTGCTGTCGTTCCTGCACTTGTACAAAATCATCATCATAGTCGACAACCCGCTCCATCATTAATCCCATCAAGACGCTATCCAACGTAAAAAATATGTGCAGGATCGCTGATTGATTACTGCAGCTCTCTATCTTTTGCCATTTTCCCTCCCGCTGAGATCGCACTTTTCGACACGTGAGCTGAAAGAATGGGCCGAACTCATGGTCGAGCGTGGTCTTCGGCTGCGAATACCATTTGAACTGTTCTGGTCGACGGAAGAAAAAGAAGAAAGCGAACGTGCGATTGTGTTGCCCGAGGACGAGGAGCTTGCAGAAGACGAATTACGGTTCCTGAGCGAACGACAAGCTTTGAAACCGTATTAAGCAAGGCATGATGTACTTTGTGGTTTCCAGGACACCCCTTCCTTTAAGAACAGAGCCGAAAGGAGGTCTTCTAGATCCGAATGAAATTTGTGGAAGGTGGAGATCAAATGAGATTCAAGAGGCTGACATGTCAATCAAGCCTTTTAAAACCACCCAGCTCCTTGATGCACCCTTCTTCAATTCAAAAAAATTGAATTAACAAACTAGCCCCCCCCATCTCCTATATCTTGCTCGTTTCTAATACATAAGATGGCCCCAATTACCATCAAGGCAAGAGGTATCCTCTTCGATCTCGACGGTACTTTGATCAGTGAACAGTTTACTTGTAATACTTCTTGGGTTTTCCAATATCTGACCTTGCATGGCAGGCTCGACAACGATATGCGAGTCTGTATGGCATAAGTGGGCGGAAGTGTACCCCGTCGATCTTACAGAGGTGTTCAAGAGTACGTGCGAACGCCTATCCTGAGCGATTGATGGCTGAGCCGTTGTCTTGATCCGCATGACGAGCTGATCCGTTCCCTGACAGGTTCTCACGGTATCAGGACCAGAGAACTGCTGCGCCACTGGCTCAACATCACTGATCCGGTGGAGCTTGAGGTACGTATCCTACCAGTGACACTGGGTCCGACCGTCATCGAGACTGCTGATGGGATGGTGTCACATATTAGACAGCCACTGAGAAGTTTGAGACCGACGTACTCAAAGAGGCCCAACGGCTTGCGTCGATTGGTAAAGGTGGAATTACTTTACTCCCCGGGGTTGAGAAGCTCTTACTAGCCCTCAATGCAGCCTCTAAGGATGCTGCGAGATGGGCTATTGTCACTTCTGGTACGTTTGTTTATCAACTTCTTCCGTCCTAACGAACCACTGATCGATCACTTATTTCAGCGACCAATGCGTATGCCACCAATGCCATCACCACTCTTTCTCTCCCCAGGACTTCTCATCTTATCACCGCAGATGAGGTTTCACAAGGCAAGCCCCACCCCGAGCCATACATCATGGGTGCTGCAGCCCTTGGATTGAAGCCAACAGACTGTATCGTCTTTGAGGATGCCCCATCAGGAGTGAAAGCAGGAGTTGCGAGTGGCGCACGAGTGGTTGCGGTTTGCACCAGTCACAAAAGGTCAGCTTTGGAGGGATTAGGTGCGCATTTGATCGTTGAGAACCTTTCAGAGTAAGCATACACGCCTTCTCTTTCGTACATGAGCTGACAGAGCATCTAGCATCAATCTTGACACTGAAGGGGACGAGGTTACTATCATATTTCCCAACTAATTATCATCATACGTACATCAAATTTATCTAGGGTTATCAGTGGGATCATCTGAATTACTGCTTCCATCGTTCGGTATGCTACATTTTGCATCAGTGAGCAACAAGAGCCTTGCTTTCGTCTAGTGTATACGTAAAAGAAGATCGGCATGAGCATGCTTCACCTCGGTCATCACCGACGTGACATTTTTGGCACCCAGGGCTCTGGCGGACTCTTTCGTTTGTAGGGCGAACATCCAAGGGAACAGGCTGAAGGTCATGGGCTGGACGCCCAAGTATACCACTGATAACTTGTTCATTCAAGTGGAAGAGGAGGCAAGGTATATTTCGCAACAGCTGGATCGATCTTAATTATTGGAAATTGAAGATTGTAAGGAATGGGTAAGAATTTAGTCTCTGATAGCCAGAACAGATTAGTTAGTAGTTGCATATCGGTTCCTCTGCTTTTTAGATTTTCCCCTGCCCATTTACTGTAATTAAAGGTTAATAAAATCGATTGTTAAGTAAGCTTTTGAAAATCGCCCCGTCGATTTTTGAGGTTATTTAACCATCAATTTTTCTTTATAAATAAGGTTAATTATGAAACATCAACAGGAAAAGTCGATCTCCTGCTGGCATCGATTTTCTACGATTTATATCGATTTTTGTCTGATGCCATGAATTGAAACTCCTTGGGTCTCGTCGCGTCTTTCCTGGGGACAGAAGAGCTTCCCCCACGCAGTACAATCTATAACGTTACGTGGGACTCCGCTTGAGCGTGTTACAACAGCTAAATCGCCGATTTTTCTAAAAATCGATTAAAAAAAATCGATGCGTGAGCACCCCCTCACCTGTCCCGATCTCAGTGCGTACCCTTTGCCGATCCTTCTATTTGATTCCGCGGGCTTCCACGTCGACAAGGACGTTTTTGCTGTGCCAGCACATCAATGTTGAGTTTGCCACCTGACTTCCACATTCTTTATTATACGTACACGCCTTCTTTTCCCATTTCCCTTTCTTTTTCTTGTTGTAACATTAGTACCCCGCCACGTCATCGCACCTATTTCCACTCTCGCAATGGCTACCGCTGTCGCTTCCCCTTCCTTACTCTCCCCTATTCCTTCTACTTCCAAACGCTCTGCCCCTTCTCCTTCATCATCACAACCTGTCAAGCGTCCTCGTCAATCTAGTTCATCATCCAAGGATGAGGACGAGGTAGCCGCAAGTGATGAAGAGCTGGATGAAGAAACTCGTGCAAAGCTGGCCCGCAAAGAAGCTAGAGTGAGTATTCTTCCTTTGTCAATCGATGGGACGCGTTTTAACTCTCCTAATGTAGACCATCCGTAATCGCGAATCAGCTCAAAGATCGCGTAACGCCCGCAAAGCCCATGTTGCATGGCTAGAGAAGCGCGTAGTCGAGTTGGAGGCAGAAAATCGCTCTCTGAAAGGAGAGCCACCAACGTCGACGGATCCGGTTCCGACTGCGGCTACGCCCGAGCCCGCCGCACAGCCTCCTGCGCGAGAAGCTTCCACAGAGCACGACGTATTGTCCTTCGCCAACGACCTTGGTATCCCAGCAGAAGTTGTCAGCAGTGGTGTAAGCTTGTCGAACGTCGCGCCTCCTCCATCGAGCGTAGATGTAGACGTCAAGCCCATCATCGAGCCTTCACCTCTCACACTCGCATCGCCTGCTGTGGTGTTGACCTCGAATGACGACCTAATGGCAATCAAGACGGAGAACGCAAACCTGAGGCAAAGAGTAACATTGCTGGAGAACCTCGTTAAGCAGGTCGTGGCCATTGCCAATTTCAGCCCGCCTGTCCCTTCTACATCTCAACGAACCCCAGTCAACCAGTTTGCATCATTACCTGCGCAATCGTCTCTTGATTGGTCGTCAACGCTCTCGGCGACATCCATTCTGCCTGCTGGTCTTTCTTCTACCCTTTCGCCTGGCCTTCCTGCCCGTAACTCTACTGTCTCCACCACCTCGGCTTCTCAGCTTCCACACCTTGCCCAGACCTCTCAACCGGAGCTGGCGTCTTCCCGAAATGTATCGAACTCCGTCGCTTGCCACTCAGCAGTAGTGGCGACTACATCAGCACCTCTTATCAAAGGGAGGCTTGGTGTGGCCCTGCAGCGGGCGAGGGGGAATTATTCGATGCACTCTTTGGCGTTGGCGTTGGCGAAGGACGAGAAGCGGATGGCGCAGGTAGCGAGGTTAATCATCGCCTTGGCGAGACACAAGGGCTGGATATCTCACCCTCAACAATCCAATCAGTCCCTGAACATGGCGTGGAAGGGATGCTTGGAAGGGAGGAAATGCAGGCAGCGGTCGAGAGTTGGGATGAGGCGATGAAGGCGTTGATTGAGGATCTTGAGGGAGGGCAGAAGGAGGAGAAGGCCGGTGACAGAGAGGAAGAGCTGAAAGGGATGGAATGGTTGAACGTTGAGAGGGGTATTATGGCTTGAAGAAGAAACAAAATAACACTTTTCTACGTACACACCAAATTTACATACATATAGCTGTCGACCATCGGCCACGACATTCGTCCTGCCATCAAACCGACCAATTCCGACTTCCTTTGGTGTTTCAATCCTCATTTTCCGTGGCCCATTCTAGGGAACCACTATTACCGCAGCTCGCCGACCCCTATTTCTCCGTAATTTTCACCCGCTCCCGAAAGGTTTGAGCCGTGATCACGTGAGTGGGGAACGAAGCTGTATCGATAATGTGTTTCCAAGTGAGGGTTTTCAGGAGGGTGTCGAGAGAGTGCTGAAGGGACGGGGAACTGCAAGGGGCGAGAGTAGTTCAATGCTGTCGGTTCGCGTAGCGATGCTTTTTTTGTATCAACATTCACCTAGATAGATTGAAGTGAAATGTATATACTTGATTCTTCACTGTTGCTCGATCGTCAATAGGGCATATCCGAATCAAGGAAGTTCCAATTTTTTTTAAATCAGCCCTGGTAATGAGAGGGTTTACATTGGTATCGCTGCTACGTGGTGATTATTTGAATTTCGCGCGAGGGCATGCTATGTAGGGCTTGAGGGGAAGGTCCACCAGTGCGCCAAATGAAAGGGCCATCTGTCTCCTTCCAGCTCTGACTCAGTGGCTCAACGGATACGGTGAGTGAGACGTTTAGCCAGCGCTAAAACAGATCGACTCCTCCAGGATCCGGTATTTGGCTTGCGCCTTTCGAGAGGTACATACGTAGCGACTACGGTACCCATAGATATGAGGTGAGCCTACTTCTTCCTACTAACCCTTACTCTTTCACCCTATGGGCAGCTCGACCTCTTTACAAGTTCCTTAGATCACGCCCTTGGGTGTAGTGAGAATAGAGAAGAAATAGATGTCGAGAGGACTGTTGAGTTGAATCGGAATGCTTCCACTAGTGGGGCTGTCAGCGAAGTGGATGACGATAGAAAGGCTTAATTATCGTATGTTCAAGGGGATGATCTCGCCTTTGGATTGAGTACTTGTGACAATTTTGATGTATAATGCGTTTTTGCTGGAGCCAAAATTATGTGCATAGGACTTTCATGTTTGAGTCGGTAGATAACGTGTATAATATATATCTCATGCACTCCTGTTATAAATAATAAAATGATACAACAATTATATACCTGCGTCTGCCAGATTTCTGCAGTAAGCGATTATTCTCCAGCGATAACCCAGAGTTAGTGATCTTTATCTCCCCCTATAATCCATCCACCCGCTGGTTATCTCTAGCCCCATGTCCTTGCCCCATTCATCGAAGAATTCCTGCAGCCCATCTTGTGCTTCGTCTGCATCCTTCGAAGTAGAACTCTCCTTTG
The DNA here is from genome assembly GCF_000149385.1 of Cryptococcus deneoformans B-3501A. NCBI lineage: Eukaryota > Fungi > Basidiomycota > Tremellomycetes > Tremellales > Cryptococcaceae > Cryptococcus > Cryptococcus deneoformans. The sequence continues at coordinate 433,520 of NC_009189.1, forward strand.
ATAAGTTCTCAGTTTGACTTTCTATTGATATATCGGGAACAACAAGACCCGCTTTATTTTCCGCGCGATCAAGAGGCGTCATTAAGTCCGTCAAGGACGTCTTTGGTTCCATACCCCGATGCCCTACTCCTCTTATACTATTTTCACCTGTGGGCTTTGGAGATTGCCCATTGCGTTCCCCATCTTCGGGTTTACCGTTATTAAACCAAGTACGAACAGAGTACAATTGCTCATTATCAGGGCATCGCCCACTGCTATTGAAGTCTGAGAGGAATTCTCGATCCCAGGTGTGGGGGAAAAGGTCATTGAGAACCTTTGCTGTCGAAGGATTGGTCGATGACGAGTTGGTGGACCTCAAATTCTGTGTACTGTCTTGACCGAAACCACCTTGGGCGCTTGACCCGCTTTCTGAGGCTACCTCGGGACTTGCAAAGCTCGAAGGACTGCTATGATGGGATTCGCCACTTCCCGCGAGACTATCCATCTCCTCGACCAAGCGGCTATGGAAAAAGGTGAGTCGCATAACCGATTGATCATTTTGGAGATCTAGCTCTCCAGTTGCTATGGCGTTCTCGATGAGTTCCGGGACAGATCTGGATTTTATGTCAGTTTCTACAGGACCTGGTAAAAGTTACTACAATCTAGCTCACACAGGAGGCCAATGCGACAAGACAGCTTTTAACGCTGCTTCATCATCCTTCTTTTCTTGTTCTCTCCTCCTTGCCGCTTCAGTCATCTTTGGGGTTTGAGAAGGAGGTCTAGAGGCTACGCGCTCTTTGTAGGCTGCCAGCTGGGCGGGAGTAGGTGTGAGGCGTTCCATAGTGACCATGATCTTATCCAGTACGTCTGCAACATCTGCCCAAGCTATGTAAAAGTATACGTTAGCCCTTTAGTATTGGAACTGTCCAGTTCTATGAGCGCTCACCCCATCCCTGTGATGAACGCGAGGGTCAGTTATACACGTCAGTCATATACATGGTGGTCACTCACAACTTGATAAAGTGCTTCTATGCAGCAATTCATTTCCTCCTGTTTTTTCTCCCAAGTCCAGTCATATCCTCCCGGCTAATTTATGATCAGCCGCACTGCTCAAATTAATCGTATAAATGCGTAGTCACATACAGTATCATCTGGATAGCCTTGTTCGTTGGTCGGGACTTCCGCTAAAAATTGTGCGGTGGCAATGAGCTCACGTAGGAGTAGCATCGCGGCTGTAAAATTCGTCATTTCGTGTTCAATAGCCGTACACACCCTTCTGAAAACTTACTTTGGATGGTTCCGGTAGGCATCAAAGCCTAAGGAATGCGTGAGAAAATGGCTCCCGAAGAGCGAAAGATGACACACCTTGAACATTCCGACTTGTGCTCTACAACTCCTTAGCATTATATCTATGCTCTGCGAGCTCAGATCCTCCAATATTTGTACATGACTTTGCGCCGTAGTCCAGACTCCGCGCGCCTCGTCTCTTGACTCGTCATTTAAAGTTTTGTAGGGATCCGGATGATCTTGGCTGGCGGCAATGTAGGCGGAAGAAAGCGTCTTACGGAACTCCAATTGCTCGCGAATGAGCTGATGAATGAGGAGTAGAAGGAACGGGGAGGAAAGACGAAGATTAGAGAAATACTATAATAGAAATCATTATGAGCCCAAAAGTATTTGCGTCTCAAAACTTACGTTGAGAGGAGAGAAAGCCAAAATGTCATTATTAGGGCAAGAACTCAGAACACGGGTAACTTGTGGGTTCATATCTTTATCAAAAGCGTCCTAAAGAGCAGAGTATTAGTTATACTACTGCAGCTTCATAATATCGGACTCACGATGTCCCTCCAGATTCTTTGTACATGATTACAAAATTCGACTACATCAACAGCACCCTTTATTTTGCTAGGTATCGAGAGTGACGTCGCAATATCTCTTCCAATGAGGGTAATGCGATAATAACACCTGGAAATGGGCTTGTCAGGAATGGCATATTCTAAAAGAATGATATAAATAGACGAACGAAAGACAGAAAGAGAGCGCGTTGAAAGAAGATATTGGTAAGAGATTTGTAACGCTGAGTAGCCAATTTCCGGCGGCGTCCATGTCTGCCTTGGGTCTACTCTTGTTATTAATTGTATCATAGGATTGGCTCAACAAGCAAAAAAGCTCACACCCTTGGTTCGTTCCCCGATGCAGCGGCCCAGAAAGCATCTCCAATAAGATGAGCCCAGAATAGACGCCTAATATGCTGATCAGTTACGACGTTCATAACGGACACAAAAGTCGTCCGCTACTTGCCTCTGTTTCATTTTGAGCTGGATTAGAGACATTGGTAACTCATCGCTGTCCGTGATGATAGGCTGATTCGAACCCCACATGAGACCAAGAACTTGCATCTGCTGCGTGATTGCGTTGTGTATCATGTGTCCTGGAAGCAAATGAAGTCAACACTTCATAATAACCCATGAGGACTTACCCTCCATGTAATGTGTTGGTGCATCTACCGTATCATCTGTCATAAGCATGAGTTGTATATATAACGTCAGCGCTTGGACACCGGTGATGCTGGGCTTGCGTAGGATGCCATTAGTATCTATGAGCCGTTTCGTGCGTTCGAGCAAAGCTTTGCAGGCAGCAAGACGAGCCCTACCCCAGTGAGCGCGAGCTTGTGTACCGGGGACGAACTGCACATTATGACTATTAGCCATTCACTGGTATAACCAATGTCATGGATGGCATGGACTCACAGTACCATTAGCCTGAATGACTTTAGATCACTCGTTAGCGAGCTGGTCCTATGGTAATGATATGGATGCTCACCTTTCGGGGCCGTTTCGGCCTTTTCTGGTGATAATCCAAGCACAACAGGTGAATCAGAATATCTTGCTCCCCATGCTTCAATCGCTGAACACAATACTTCTTGGGCCGGTGTCATTCGATCCGACCTCTGTCCTGCTCGCATCCATTCGAGGTAGAATGATTCCGGTAAGATGGCCTAGTTAGTAAGGTTAGCTTCACTAATCCATGAATCATATAGATATCACTGACTGGGTATGAAAAATGAACAGCTTGGAAAAAGGTCTTGACCAGGTGCCGACTGAGCTCCATTCCCAACGCCCTGTCAGCCAGCTTTTCCTGAACCGCCTCCTTCTTCCCCCAACGCACAATCCTCCAATCCTCTTCTTCGGTATAGAGCTGCCAAGGATCTTTCCGACGGACTAGGACCTTCTCGCTAGGAGCTGAGCTGGATGAAGGTGATACTCCACGAGATCGTTTCTTAGTTTGTGCATTATCGTGCGGGGGAAGGGAGAGGAAGTCGGAAACGAGCTGTTGATATTCTGGCGACTGACCAGAAGACAAACTTTCCGCAATGGATCTGGTATATGAGTCGACTAAAAGGGGGGCTGATGCGCCCTTGTGGTTCAGAGGGGCATTTCCGAGAAACTGTCCATTTCCAGACTTATTAGGAGGTGGAACAGGAGATTTAGTAACAGGAGTCCTTCCAGAGGGCTCAGCGTGTTCCATCATTTCTCTCGAATGATCTGAGAACGACCACCATATGGGGGCAGATCCCTGTTTCTCATCCAGTGAAGTCTCTGGGGGGTGCGAGAGGTTTATTAAAGGTGTAGTAGGAGCCGTCGAAGGAGGCAGGAAGGGGGGTACAGTGATGGAATTTGGGCCGACCGTATTGGTTGGGAGACTTTCGGTAGGCAGTATGGGAGGATCAAAAGGCGTCCATGAATTGGGACCAAGCCCAAGCAGCGAGGTCATATCGGGCACAGAAGCTGCACAATTCAACTCGAGGATCTCTGGCGGCAGACTATTGTTAACATCTGAAACTGGTTGGACGAGTGGTGATGGCTGTAAAGGAGTTGCGATTATAAAATCCTCCGCAATCCATGGATTAAAACCCGGCCACATTGGGGCACTTCCAGATGTTCCACCTGCAGGGGTGTGCGAAGGCTCTCCGACAGGCTCTGCATCGCCTCCTGATGTCTCTCCTCCATCACCTCCAAATTTCTGTCGGGCTTCATCAATCCTTCGCCCTCCTTTCTTCGGTTTAGAAGGGTTGAGGATCTGATTGGTGGTACACTTAAGCCCTTTGTTCTTGCAATTAGTACAACACACTTCAGGATTCTGTCGGACAAGATCTGCAAGAGGTATATCCTCTGGAGAAGGTGAATTTGCTGAGGTCGATGAGTTGGTGTCTCCGGCAATGGAACTGTCAGGCCGGTCTGCTGATTGGGCATGGATTGACTGGAGAAGAGGAGCAAGGTCGCACTTGACTCGCCTGTGTTTACAAGCGTCACACGCGACGTTTTGGCCTGCGTTTGTGAATGACGATAAGATTAGAGAAGGGAGATCTAATCTAGGATCTGGGATTAGGACTTACGTCGCTTCTTCTTGGGTTCTTCCGGCATGGTGTGGGTGGGGATTCGTGTGACGGTGCGGGGGTTTGTGGTGTTGTATATAATGCTTTCGCTGGGAAGCAGGCTCAGCGCTCGAAGCCCGGCGATCCGCACAGCAAAATGTTATGACATGCACCTTTGTGACTCGGACTTCTTCCAGCATGACCGCCGAAGCCGACGAGCTTCTCTAATTATAGCACGTTATATAATCCCCCCGGCCGGCGGACACAACCCGTGCCTGAAATCGTCCTGGTCTTACTTCCCTTTATTGACATGGCAAGTAAACTAATATCCCTGCTGCGCTTTGGCTATCCTGGCACTGTATCCCGAGTCGAGACGTCATTCGATGTACCAATAATCTTGCAACCACATCTGCAGAAGATACACCATGACCCACCAAATGTTACATCCCATACATATACATATTTGAAACTCATGTCGTATGTATAATCAGCTTCTAATGCTCGCTAATAACAGACATGCATCGTTCGTCGCGTAACCAACTAAACGACAGCGCTAGTGATTAGCAGTCAAACAGCCAGACCATGATGGCAATTTCCCTTCATGTTATAGAGGAGCTTGTTGAAGCTTGTAGACCCGTTCTCCATTTTTACTGAGACGAATGTTCCATCCGTACCATCCACGTACCCTGGGTTTCCCAGTGTATTCGTGTCAACAGTGCTAGACCACGCGCTGCGGCTTCAGGCAGGTCGCGCCTGTCAGCGTCTTTTTGTTGGCGGCAGTTTCCCATGTTTCAACGTCAACACCAGTGACAGTAATAGGGAAGGACTTGGCAACTCTTCAGAAGTCTGAATAATTCGAAGTGCTTGGTTAGGAAAGCTCTGGATATGTAGCATCCGACATTGCCTGCTGTGGCGATGGGATGATTCAGCTTGTATTTGCGTGGGTACACGGGGTTAGCGGAAATGTATATAGGTGTATGAGTTAATCAGCGTCCATCTGTTTCATGAATTCGTCGTTCCACTGCAATAGCTGAGGACCGAAGGGTGATTCGGCGTTGAGGTGCGCCGAGCAGACGCAATAGTGACAATAACCTCATCCTCTGAGTTGAAAGGCTGGCTTGGGATGTGCTACCACTGTGGCATTCTGCAACGGTTGGCGTAGGATGTTGCACCCTCGAATCTGAAGTGTGGTGCTGCTCGCGCAACTCTTACAGGGAGAGAATTGGTTTGATGATTGTATAAATGGCATTTGGTCAAAATATGTAGGCTGCCTAATACCTGCAATGATTTGCTTCATTTTTGAGTAGGCTGGGAGGGTCTGAGGTTAATCAGTTTTTGTCTATTACATTGACTTGTCCGATGAAAATTACGCACAATTAAACAACTGACGATATTGGCGATCCGATTCGCAAAGAAAAGGTCCTAGCATAAACAGGACTTTTCTCATAATTTAATTAACTCGTGGTAAGCAGAATAATAATAAAGGCAGACTTTCAGTTCGTTGGATGGGAGTTCAACACCCTTCACCTAAAAAACAGCAGATGACTGAATGCCGAGAGGACACGAGCGCGATGTAATTGGCTGATCCGTTCAGTACAGTAATATGCCAAAGCATCATTCCCGGGGAATATCGCAAAATGACTGTGAAATAAGGGGAAGACGGCCGTCTTGGTGTTGAATGCGGAACATATGCATCGAATGCATGTATAAAAGTAGAGAAACCAGACAAGATGGTGGATGGGATTGCTGTAAATGCGCTTCGACGATTGGTTGCTTTGTGCCACACCTGTGATTTTGCCCTGAAATCGCCGAACACCATCTTCGTCGCTCTCCATACATCCTTCGTTATACACCTCATCTCGTCTCGTCAACTATACACAATGTCTCTTTTCATATCAGCACGTGTCCTTCGACTCTCCAGACCCGTCTCCCTTGCCAGGAGTTATGCCACCCCTCCCACTCCTTCCACAGCCCCCCTTCCCAAGGAGCAACCGGACGCCTCTTCTCCCCGCTACCTTCAACAGTCTCCAAACGTCCCTACAACCTGGTCCACAAACCAGAATCCCAAGCCTCATGCGTACGACAATGCGCGATTTGAACAAACTGCTTGGGAATATCAACCCAACAGGCCAAGCGCGATGGGAATGGTTGCAGAGGACCCTGTGAGGCTCGTTCAAGGAAGGAAGGCTGCTTGTGATGGTGGTGAGTCAATGGACGGATGCTGCTGGGTGGTAGATATTGGGATCAAAGGACTGACAGCTTATTTTTGTAGGTGGTGGTGCTCTTGGTCATCCCAAAATTTTTATCAATCTTGTGAGTCTTTGCCGTTGGATTTTGTCTGACTAGCGCTAATGTTCCAAACAGGATAAGCCCGGTATGTCGAATACACCTCTAGATGGAGAAAATGTGGAACTCTCGCTGACAAATTGTGACTCATCAAGGGCCCAAGGTTTGCGGCTACTGGTAAGCGTATGGATCAGTTCGGTAAAATGATTTGGCTAATAAGGACATCGCAGCGGTATTCGCTTCGAGCAAGCACATGACGCGCACCACTAGACTGTATCATATGGGGATGTTTTGGGACGGATGCATGGGCTATAGCATATACAGGGGCTGCCAAAAGTTATTGACAGCAGTGATTACTATGCCTTTCGACAAAAACCCCCAGTTAATGGCTTATCATTCTTTATGACAAATCGACAATCGACAGAACCACTACTTGGCTTTTTTGAGCCAGGGTCGCCATTTCCGGGTCCTTGGACATCCTCAAGTTTCGAACATGTGCCTTGTTGAATTCGTATTGGGGTCAATAACGATAGTGACTGAGAGGTTGCGGTTGCGGAAAACCGTTGGTTGGATCCTTGTGGCGAAGTTACACCGTGCCCTCGCTGTGATTGAGCTTTGCTTCGGAGCAATTAAGGAGTTCCTAGTTCAGCGGGCACCTTAGTACCATCTCCTTGCAAGCAGAAAACCAATATGGCGCTTCTCGCAGCTTGCAACTAATTATGCTCTGAATCTTTTTGGGACGGAAACCTCGGCGTTATCGGCGTGTACTTCCATATCTACAAATAACGCATATTCACAAGCCATATCGTCGACACCGGTATTCTTGAAACTAGATAGACTCGGAGCATCACTGGATGGTCCGCATTTTGTGCTTACTACGTGATCAAGCCGTAGGCCTCCCTATAATTATTAAGCGAAGATCTTCCATTTTGCTGTCTTCGTGTAGGTCAGAGCTGTAAGTCGATCAACGCCTTTTACTGATATCAAATTAACGAACCAAGAGGAAAGACAATTGAAGCAAAGGAATGTTGGGAGATAGGACTTATCATTATTTCAGAGACAGGCTCCCGCACAGGATTTTCTTTTCTTTCGGAGCCAAACCGTTTTTATTCAGAGTAGTGTCATGATGGGGCTAATTATAATGAAAGATACGATAAATTACACCCATGACCACATCTGCGTATCTCCAATTTGGACCTCTTCGTCGTCATACCATCGAACCCCCAACACATGGTTCTTCAGCCCCTGTCTAATATCGACTTTCGCCTCCCTACCTTCCTCTGCAACCCAAGCCTTCACAAGGTCACTCTGCGGATCTAACCCCCATATTTCTCCTTCTGTCCATGGGGCACCGGCATCTTTGACAGCTTTATCCAGCATTCTTAACATAGTAGATAGAAGAACTGGTGTCACATTGTGCACAAAGGTGATGGCAAGCTTGTTGGTTACCCAAGGATTAAACAAGGAGATCATAACGATGACTTCTTCACGCTTTTTGCCTTTTTTCTGCCTGAGCCTGAACCCAAAGGGGATTGGTTTCGTACGCCACGCTGGCTGACGGCTGAATGAACCCCAAACAGGGACCATGGTAAGCGTCCCTGGAGAAGCAGGATCCTGGATGAACGCAGCGTGATTGCTCGTATCAGTGTTCTCAAGCTTCTGACGATGTGATGCGGAAAGTATGTCGTAGACTGAAGACTCGAGATCTTCTTGCCAGATTGGCTCCCATTCCTTCTCCAACTTTCCGAGGCTTGTCTCAGCCACTGGTAGCAACTTCCACACCAGTCGATTATTCCATTCCTTTTTCGATTGAAATCCTTTCCCATCGAGGCCCATCGTACAGTGACCGTAGAATTCTACCGGTACGTCTGACCAGAGTATGGCGCCATTGGCTCGAGGGATATAAGGAATCAGTTCGGAAGGAATGGCTGGGGGCGGGTCACCCCATGCCGCACAAGGAAATAGAGGGAGGACATCGGAGGATGAGGAGGGGAAAACGGGTGAAGTGAGAATGTAATGTAGAAGACGAAGAAGGTGGGTTGCGTATCCTTGACCTGGCATAGCAAGTGAGCTCGGTGTCTTGGGATGCGTAAATGTAGGTTACTCACCTCGGTATTTCATGGGCGTTACCACCGCAGTGATATCATAATACCAACCAGCTTTCACATCTTCCTGACCTTTGCCCTTGACAAAGCATTTGGATCGGTGACTGTAACCAACAATTGAAGTACATTAGGTAGTGTTCGTTGGTTGTAGCAAAGCCCTAAACTTACGTCTCTAAAGAAGAATAGATTTCCCCATCATAGTCGTCTCGTCGAACGATCACCCTATTTGCCATGAACGGGTCAGCCATCTATCCCCAATACCCCATACTTATCGATCCACTGCAGAAAAAGCTTACCAGCATATGTCTCCATAATTCTGGGCCCATCCGGCTTCAGCTTTCTCTCTCTCCCCAATGTGGCAGAATTCCTATATTAAGTTTCATCAGGCGTGAATTACAGAAGCTGGCATCCTAATATACGGAAGTACTTACCTCAAAAGTCATTCCTTGTCTCCAAGAAACGACTTCATAGCATGCCTCGGCGTGCTTTATAGCTTGGTCATCATTGGCTACGCGAATTGTATAATCTTTTGGGTCCATTCTAGGCTTAGACAGCTTTGGTGTTTTGATAGATGTCATAATTTGTTGTCCTTCGATTACGGTTAAGTTGATGTTTGTGGGCTCTGATGATGGATATGGTATTTGGTTCCCCTAGGGGATGGGAAGCATTCTCATGCACAGTATTCAGAAACTACAAAAGAGCCGAAGAAGTTTTAATTGATCATCCACTCAATGGCCGCCCCAACTGTCTCTTCTCCTCATCAAAAGAACGTATGTCACCGCATGCCACCTTTTGCAAGTTCCTTTGATCTAACGCTGACATTATCATTAAGATCTTTAGCGTAGTCGGATACTGTTGGCTAAACAGATTGGCACCAGCTTCACAGCTAACTGCGATACAATGTTGTGTCATCTGATGATGTAGACAACTGACGTGAGAAGTATCCATTCACGGTCTAACGCGTTACGAATTCTACGTCGTACGTCAGTTCGGGGCATGCATTCCATGAGGAAACAGTTACTGACTGCTATGAGATCGTCCTTGCAACTCAACGGTGCCTCGAAATGCTCTTGTTCTGCTTCTTTAGTCATGTCGGAGAATGAAACACCTCATGGTGATGTTTGCGACTCGGCCCAGACGCTTGTGACTATCCACAGCCTCTTCAAGTCTCCATACATGTTTTGCGCGTGAATGTCAACGAGGTCATGGCATTAGACAATGTTTAAATTGCCATTCTCGTGTTCATGTAGCCTGTCTCTAACGATCATTTTTAGTAACCCCACACTAATGATTCAACCTTCTTCTCCAATTGTGGCCATGGTGTATGATGTTAACGTAGATGTCGAGGTGTGTCAATACCACGGAAGTTTCATCTGATACGTTTCAAATTTAATGAAGGTTGCTTTGGTACGAACCTCAGTAATTCATCGGCGATTATTCAGAAGAACCATTCTCGAGACCGAGATGCTTCGACAAAGTACTTTAGCACTGCTCAAAAACATTACGTTTAGAGGTCACTGCATAGCACTTCTAATACCTGAAATGTCCTCATATTTAAGCACTGGCCCCAGCAGCTAGTTAGACATTAGAAATTGCTTATAGAGGAAAAGCCAGGATGAACTTACCCTCGAGCTCGGCGAGGTACTGCTTAGAGGCCTCGTCATCGGACTTCTTGAGCATCTGAAATAATGTCAGATTTGTTCTCTTTGAATCCATGCAATGAAGACAGGCGACATACCTCAGTCAAAAGCTCAACGTACTTGGCCATAGCGTCCTCCTTGCTCATGCCAGCAATCTTCTTCCAGGCGTTGTACTTGGCCTTGCCGACAAAGTCGAACATGCCAGGAGCAGGACCGGAAACGTCACCCTCGTTAGCCTGCTTGAAGTGGGCGTAGAACTTATACGGACATGTAAGTTACGATCTCTGCGGTGAGTAGTGAGAAAGCGCAAGGACGCACAGCGAGCTTGTCATCCTGAGTAGGCTTGACGGGCCCGTCCTCGGGGAGACCCTTGACGATGGCTACGGCCTTATCGAACTGAGCCTTGGTGTTGACCATTGTGAATATGTGTTGATGAAGATGCAGATAGGGGTAGGCGCTGGAGTAGGGATCTCAGGCAGAGGTCGGAAAGGGAAGAGAAGAGAAGAGTTGGATGTGATCGAATGTGGTGGGGCGTCCGCAAGGACACTCGGCAACAATCCACCCGACCGCTGGGGAATATATTATGGCATTCAGGTACAGCAAGCCTAAAAGGGTGAGCAGATATAGCACACGCCTATAAAGATGTTAAATATCCAACCGTCACCACTTTCCTAGTAAATTTGCTTCCGACCTTCCGTTCCTAGATACGCGTCAAAAGCCAAGACGCGTAAATAAATTGCTTCGTTCAGACTCGCTGTTTCGGCACATACATATAATTAAAACACGCACCTCGTTCACTCAGCACAAACTGCAACTCCTCTACCTATCAGTATATAAAATGGACCAATCGCAGGTATGATCCTTTTTTAGCTGGATCCTGTCCAATCTAACATTCGCTCAGCTTCTCCCCAAATTTGTCGCCGAAATGGACGTCAAACTACTGTCTGACCGGGCAACTTTACCAACCCACGGTTCTGTTTTCGCCGCTGGTATGGACCTTTACGCTGCCGAACACAAGATTATCCCCGCCCGTGGACGTGCTCTTGTGGACCTTCAGCTTTCTATCGCGGTTCCTCAAGGACATTATGGTCGTATCGCACCCCGAAGCGGACTTGGTAAGTATTTTTTGTTGTAAAAGGTAAAGTAACAAGAGCCAGAGCTGATTGAGACATCTAGCTTCTAAGCATGGCATTCAGACCGGAGCTGGTGTTATTGACTCTGACTATCGAGGGCCT